>NW_026048558.1:240000-540000 GCF_023864345.2 Schistocerca serialis cubense | reverse complement strand
TTCGATACAGTTCCCCACAGTCGTTTAGTGAACAAAGTAAGAGCATATGGACTATCAGACTCATTGTGTGATTGGGTTGAAGAGTTCCTAGATAACTGAATGCAGCATGTCATTCTCAACGGAGAGAAGTCTTCCGAAGTAAGAGTGATTTCAGGTGTGCCGCAGGGGAGTGTCGTAGGATCGTTGCTATTCACAATATATATATATACATATGACCTTGTGGGTAACATCGGAAGTTCACTGAGGCTTTTTGCGGATGATGTTGTGGTATATCGAGAGGCTGTAACAATGGGAAATTGTACTGAAATGCAGGAGGATCTACAACGAATTGACGCATGGTGCAGGGAATGGCAATTGAATCTCAATGTAGACAAGTGTAATGTGCTGCGAATACATAGAAAGAAAGATCCCATATCATTTAGCTACAAAATAGGAGGTCAGCAACTGGAGGCAGTTAATCCCATAAATTATCTTGGAGTAGGCATTAGGAGTAATTTAAAATGGAATAATCATTTAAAGTTGATAGTCGGTAAAGCAGATGCCAGACTGAGATTCATTGGAAGAATCGTAAGGAAATGCAATCCGAAAAGAAAGGAAGTAAGTTACAGTACGCTTGTTCGCCCACTGCTCGAATACTGCTCAGCGGCGTGGGATCCGTACCAGATAGGGTCGATTGAAGAGATAGAGAAGATCCAACGGAGAGCAGCGCGCTTCGTTACAGGATCATTTGGTAATCGCGAAAGCGTTACGGAGATGACAGATAAACTCCAGTGGAAGACTCTGCACGAGAGACGCTCAGTAGCTCGGTACGGGCTTTTGTTAAAGTTTCGAGAACATACCTTCACCGAGGAGTCGAGCAGTATATTCCGCCCTCCTACGTATATCTCGCGAAGAGACCACGGGGATAAAATCAGAGAGATTAGAGCCCACACGGAGGCATACCGACAATCTTTCTTTGCACGAACAATACGAGACTGGAATAGAAGGAAGAACCGATAGAGGTACTCAAGGTACCCTCCGCCACACACTGTCAGGTGGCTTGCGGACTGTGGATGTAGATGTAGATGTAGACGTACATCTGCCTTGCCCTCGCTCAGTAGCCGCAAAGATCGGCAGAGTACTACGGGAAGATGGGATCCACGGTATTGTCGTCGCATCGGCAGAAGGTACAAGAGTGTACCTCGTAATGTTGTAGACGGTGTACGTCTCCGAAAGACGGGTGTGTACCGCAATGAGTGCGGATGTGCGCATGTTACGTGCGGCACGCTATTAGAAGAGTAGAGGAGAGATGTGGCGAACGCCACCGACACAGCCCCACAACAACCAACAGGGCCGTCCCCGTACACTGCCTCGAGTACATCTATCTATCTATCTACATTTATGCTTCGCAAGCCACCCACGGTGTGTGGCGGAGGGCACTTTACGTGCCACTGTCATTACCTCCCTTTCCTGTTACACTCGCATACGGTTCGCGAGAAGAACGACTACCGGAAAGCCTCCGTGCGCGCTCGAATCTCTCTGATTTTACATTCGTGATCTCCTCGGGAGGTATAAGTAGGGGGAAGCAATATATTCGATACCTCGTCCAGAAACGCACCCTCTCGAAACCTGGACAGCAAGCTACACCGCGATGCAGAGCGCCTCTCTTGCAGAGTCTGCCACTCGAGTTTGGTAAACATCTCCGTAACGCTATCACGGTTACCAAATAACCCTGTGACGAAACGCGCCGCTCTTCTTTGGATCTTCTCTGTCTCCTCCGTCAACCTGATCTGGTACGGATCCCACACTGATGAGCAATACTCGAGTATAGGTCGGACGAGTGTCTTGTAAGCCACCTCCTTTGTTGATGGACTACATTTTCTAAGGACTCTCCTAACGAATCTCAACTTGGTACTCACCTTACCAACAATTAATGTTATATGATCATTCCACTTCAAATCGTTCCGCACGCATACTCCCAGATATTTTACAGAAGTAACTGCTACCACTGTTTGTTCCGCTATCATATAATCATACAGTAAAGGATCCTTCTTTCTATGTATTCGCAATACATTACATTTGTCTATGTTAAGGGTCAGTTGCCACTCCCTGCACCAAGTGCCTATCCGTTGCATTTCGCTAAAATTTTCTAATGCTGCAACTTCTCTGTATACTACAGCATCATCCGCGAAAAGCCGCACGGAACTTCCGACACTATCTACTAGGTCATTTATATATATATTTTGAAAAGCAATGGTCCCATAACACTCCCCTGTGGCACGCCAGAGGTTACTTTAACGTCTGTAGACGTCTCTCCATTGAGAACAACATGCTGTGTTCTGTTTGCTAAAAATTCTTCAATCCAGCCACACAGCTGGTCTGATATTCCGTAGGCTCTTACTCTGTTTATCAGGCGACAGTGCGGAACTGTATCGAACGCCTTCCGGAAGTCGAGGAAAATGGCTATCTACCTGTGAGCCTGTATCTAATATTTTCCACGTCTCACGAACAAATAAAGCGAGTTGCGTCTCACACGATCGCTGTTTCCGGTATCCATGTTGATTCCTACAGAGTAGATTCTGGGTTTCCAGAAACGACACGATACGCGAGCAAAAAACATGTTCTAAAATTGTAGAGCAGAGATGTGACGAACGCCACCGACCCAGCCCCAGAACGACCGACACGGCCAGCAGATGTCCCCGCACACTGCCTCGAATATACTTGTCAAATGAACTAATGCGATGAGCGCAGTATCGTGATGCAGACGCCAAGTAACTGGGACAGCGTAATCAAGTGAAGATGTTGGGAAACCCAAAACATAAGGACGGTCGTTTCAGTTTAAACAAGGCTCGCGGTCCTACAGACGGTTTGTCATCGAGGTCTGGGAGGCCATCGCGTTCCACCAGAGGTGCGAAACGCTGAGACGGAATGTGTCCATGTCGTAGAATATCAGTGCGGGCTGTAGAAAACAAAAGAGCGTAAAAGGACTATCTGAAACTATCTCTACGGTGATGTAGGTGTATCGCACACCGCAGCCATTCACCCCGGGTGGGACCCCTCGTTCCCGAGTAACTGACGAAAAAAATTTTTTCGGAATTTTGTGTGACACTCAATACCGTTAAAGAAGTTACATTATATAGGCTATCGTCTGATTGCGTGCTGTAATGGATTGGATAACAGCCGCACATGCAGTAGCTTGTGGGTCCCAATCTTTTTATTTTTATTTTTAAATCTCTATCGAAATGACTCTCACCATCGTTTTCTTCCGTTAACAGAACTAAATCTAATGTTTTAATTCCATTTCCTTGTAACGCAATTTTAATCACCATATTGACTTCTTCATTTGCTCTCATTTTTCTTCCTATCATTCTTTCTCTACTTTAAACTTTTGTTCGTGTGTTTTTAATTGATTCCATGCACTGCTTTCGATTTAATTTCTTTGTTTTATCACCCTGTCCTTCCCTCCGTGTTATTACGTTCGTTATATCTATTTCTCATTTTCCTTTTTTTTTTTTTTTTTTTTTTGTTCCCCGGTTAGATTTAGATTCCCGGCGGGGTCAGGGATTTTCTCTGCCTCGTGATGGCTGGGTGTTGTGTGATGTCCTTAGGTTAGTTAGGTTTAAGTAGTTCTAAGTTCTAGGGGACTGATGACCACAGATGTTAAGTCCCATAGTGCTCAGAGCCATTTGAACTATTTTTTTTCCTTGAATTTCGTTTTACTTATAAATCCGTCATTCATTTGAACTTTAATCTGCATTATTTTCTCCATAGGGTACTATGTATTTAGGTTATGTTTTAAATGTTTCTATGACGATTACGTGCAAAAAATTCCACATCTGCTAACAAAAATACATTTTACCCCACTGCACTATATAAATCGATTATTTCGTCTTTTATTTTCTTACTGATAGACTGGTATTTTCAAATAACTGAATATTATAATAGGTAAATATAATTAAATTGATATTCCCAACAATTCAGATTGGAAAAACAATGATATAAACAAGTTCCGTGGCAGCAGGATCAAGACTTCTGGTTAGGTGAGTACCGGCTTATAAATACAAAATCAAATGACGGTAAAGGAAGAGTAGGTTTAATAATGAATAGGAAAATAGGAATGCAGGTAAGCTACTACAAACAGCATAGTGAACGCATTATTGTGGCCAAGATAGACACGAAGCCCACACTCACTACAGTAGTACAAGTTTATATGCCCACTAGCTCCGGGAATGAGGAGAAGATCGAGGAAACGAATGATGAGATTACAGAAATCATTCGGTACAATTTTTCACAGAGTATAACTTAAGCATAGTTAACACTTAGTTTAAGAATCATGAAAGAAGGTTGTGTTGTGTCTAGACAAGACAGCCTAGACACAATGAGAGGAAGCCGAAAGGCACGCGCTAAGCTAAAGCAGGATGGCGTGAGGTCTGAAACAGGATACGTAATGAATGCTATAAAGAAAAGTACGTAGCTTCTGGAATACTTAACTTTAATCCATCATTTGTATACAGCGTTCTTGATGATACAAGTGAGACTCTGTGGATACGTGCAATGTTACTAAGGGCGCCTTGCCAGGTCGTAGCCATTGACTTAGCTGAAGGCTATTCTAACTATTGGCTCGGCTAATGAGCAATGCTTCGTCAGTGTGCATTGCTAGCTACGTCGTCCGTACAACTGGGGCGAGTGCTAGTCCGTATCTCGAGACCTGCCTTGTGGTGGCGCTCGGTCTGCGATCCCTGACCGTGGCGACACGCGGGTCCGACATGTACTAATGGACCGCGGCCGATTTAAAGCTACCACCTAGCAAGTGTGGTGTCTGGCGGTGACACCACAGGTTGTATACATGGAAAAGGTCTGGAGACACTGGAAGGTTTCACATAATGGTAAGACAGAGATTTGGCAACCAGGTTTCAAACTGTAAGACATTTCCAGGGGCAGATGTGGACCCTGACCACAATTTATTCGTTATGAACTGTAGACTGAATCTGAAGAAACTACAAAAACGTAGCAATTTAAGAAGACTGGATCTGGATAGACTGAAAGAACCACAGGTTATAGAGAGTTTCAGAGAGAGCATTAGGGAACGATTGTCAAGAACGGGGGAAAGAAATACAGTAGAAGAAGAATGGGTAGCTTTGAGAGGTGAAATAATGAAGGCAGCAGAGGATCAAGTAGGTAACAGAAGATATATTGAGTATAAAAAATGCAATAAATAAAGCAGGCGAAAGGAAATAACTCTCACAAATTAGATGGACAGGCAGTGCAAAATGGCTGAGTAGGGATGGCTAGAGGACAAATGTAAGCGTGAAGAAGCATGTATCACAAGATAGATACTGCAAACAGGCAAATTAAAGACAAAAAAATGGCTCTAAGCACTATGAGACTTCACATCTGAGGTCATCAGTCCCCTAGACTTAGAACTACATAAACCTAACTAACCTAAGGACATCACACACATCCATGCCCGAGGCAGGATTCGAACCTGCGACCGTAGCAGCAGCGCGGTTCCGGACTGAAGCGCCTAGAACCGCTCCGCCACAGCGGCCGGCAATTAAAGACACCTCTGGAGAAAAGAGAACCACCTGTATGAATATCAAGACCTCAGTTGGAAAACCCGTCCTAAGAAAGAAGGGAAAGCAGAAAGGTGGAAGGAGTATATAGAGGGTCTATACAAGGGCGATGTACTTGAGGGCAATATTATGGGAATGGAAGAGGATGCAGATGAAGATGAAATGGGAGATACGATACTGCGTAAGAGTTTGAGAGAGCACTGAAAGACCTGAGTCGAAACAAGGCCCCCGGAGTAGACAACATTCCATTGGAACTAATGATGGCCTTGGGGGAGCCAGTCATGACAAAACTCTACCATCTGGTGAGCAAGATGTATGAGACAGGCGAAATACCCTCAGACTTCAAGAAGAATATAATAATTCCAATCCCAAAGAAAGCAAGTGTTGACAGATGTGAAAATTAACGAACTATCAGTTTAATAAGTCACAGCTGCAAAATACTAACGCGAATTCTTTACAGACGAATGGAAAAACTGGTAGAAGCCGACCTCAGGGAAGATCAGTTTGGATTCCGTAGAAATATTGGAACACGTGAGAGCAATACTTCGACTTATCTTAGAAACTAGATTAAGGAAAGGCAAACCAACGTTTCTAGCTTTTGTAGACTTGGAGAAAACTTTTGACAATGCTGACATGCATACTCTGTTTCAAATTCTGAACGTGGCAGTAGTAATATACTAGGAACGAAAGGCTATTTGCAGTTTGTGCAGAAACCAGATAGCAGTTATAAGAGTCGAGTGGCACAAAAGGGATGCAGTGGTTGGGAAGGGAGTGAGACAGGGTTGTAGCCTCTCCCCGATGTTATTCGATCTGTATATTGAACAAAGGAAACAGAAGAAAAATTTTGAATAAGAATTAAAATCCATGTAGAAGGTTTGCCACGACATTGTAATTCTGTCAGAGACAGCAAAGGACTTGGAAGAGCAGTTGAACGGAATGGACAGTGTCTTGAAAGGAGGATATAAGGTAAAAATGAACAAAAGCAAAACCAGGATAATGGAATGTAGTCGAATTAAGTCGGGTGATGCTGAGGGAATTAGATTAGGAAATGAAACACTTAATGTAGTAGATGAGAATTGCTATTTGGGAAGGAAAATAACTGAAGACTGTCGAAGTCATCATCACCAGCAGCTATCTGCTATATTAGCAGGTCCTTTGCCTCTCCATTTTCTGCGATCCGTTGCTTCCTCCTTAAGGCTGCTGTATGTTGTACCGTCCACCATGTCATCCAGTATCTGGAATCTCTTCCTTCCTCGCTTCCTTTTCCCTTCTACATAACCTTCTAAAACTGTTTTTATCAGTCATTCATTCTTTCTTAATATATGCCCAATCCAATTTCTTTTTCTTCTCTTTATTACATCTAGTAACTGTCTTTTCTCTCCCACTCTTCTCAGTACCTCTTCATTTTTTACTCTGTCTATCCGACTTATTCTTTCCATCTTCCGCCATGTCCAGATCTCAAAAGCCTCCAGCCTTTCTCTGTCTTTTTTCCTCATAGTCCATGTTTCAGCGCCATATAGAAGAACACTCCATACAAGACATTTTATGAGTCTCTTTCTCTGTCCAGACCGCTGCAGAAGATTCTCTTTTTCTTATAAAACGCCTCTTTTGCCATTGCTATCCTTGTTTTAATTTCTGTGGTGCACTTCCAGTCGGTGTCTACCCTGCTTCCAAGATACTTAAAATTTTGCACCTGTTCTAGTGTTTCTCCATTCAGCACAATGTTTATTTCCTTATTTCCTCCCATTGCCAATACTTTTGTTTTATTTGTGTTAATTTTCATTCCATATTTTTTCCGTTAGTTGCAATGGTGTCCACCAAATCCCGTAATTCTTTTTCCCCTGTGGCTAGAAGGACCATGTCATCAGCAAATCTCAAGCACCCTACTCTTCTTCCTCCAATTTCTACTCCTTTGTCATCTAATGAGCATTGCTCAATCATATTTTCCAAGTACAGGTTGAAAAGAGTAGGTGATAAACAGCATCCTTGTCTTACTCCTTTCCCTAGTCTGATCCAGTTTGTACTTTCTCCTCTCACTTTAACTGAAACTTTTTGATTAAGGTGCAATGAGTTTATAAGTCTTCTGGTTTTCCAGTCCACTCTCTTTTCCCTCATAATAGTCGCCAGCTTGTCCCAAACCACATTGTCAAATGCCTTTTCTAAATCGATGAAGCACATATATAGGTCTCTTCCTTTTTCAATAAACCTTTCTCCTAAGATTCGTAGGAGCCCTATTGCATCTCTGGTGCCCGTATTCCGTCTAAAGCCAAACTGCTCCTCGCCGAGATTCTCCTCTATTACTTTTTCAAGTCTTTTATTAATTATTCTTAACATCACTTTGGCTGCATGTGAAATGAGGCTGATTGTCCTGTGCTCGCTGCATTTCTTGGTTCCTTGTTTTTTCGGCAATGGAATCATTACTGTTGTCAAAAAGTCCTCAGGCCATTCACCACTGTCACATATTTTATTACATAACCTCAATATTTCTCTTATTCCATTGTGGTTCAAGCATTTTAGTATTTCTCCCGGTATTGTATCTGTACCTACTGCTTTGCCATTTTTCATTGCAGCAATGACAGACTTTACTTCTTCCATTATGATGGTTGGTCCTTTCTCGTCATCACTTACACTGCTGTGTGATTCAAGTTCCAGAGTTTTTGGTTTGCTATTTGTGTCACATAGCTCTTTTATATATTCTTCCCATCTCTGGAGGACATCGTCACGATCTTTGTACACTACCTCTTCGTCTTTACTCAAAATTTCCATAGTAGCACTTCTAGCACTTCCTGCTCTGTTTTGTTCCCATGTCATAGTCTTTACTCTGTTGTATAGTAAGTCGTATCTTCCCTTCCTGTCCAGTTCTTCAATTTCATCACATTCCTCTTTTAGTCATTTTTTCCTAGCCTGCTCTGTTTATCTTCGCAGCTCGTTATTTAACCTTCGGTATATCTTTCTTGCATCTTCAGTGTTCTTGTTTTTCAATCTTCTTCTCTCCTCCATCTTGCAAATCATTTCTTGTGTGACCCATGGTTTTTTTGACCTTTTCCCTTTTACATATTCTATATTTTGCTGTCCTGCTTTAATGATTCCTTCTTACAGCATATTCCAGTACAACTGTCGAAGTTGGGAGGATATAAAATGTAGACTGCCTATGGCAAGGAAAGCGTTTTTTAAGAAGAGAAATTTGTTAACATCGAGTATTGATTTAAGTGTCAGGAAGTGTTTTCTGAAAGTTTTTGTATGGAGTGTAGCCATGTATGGAAGTGAAACATGGACGACAAATAGTTTGGACAAGAAGAGAATAGAAGCTTTTGAAATGTGGTGCTACAGAAGAATGCTGAATATCAGATGGGCAGATCACATAACTAATGAGGAGGTATTGAATAGAATTGGGGAGTAGAGGAGTTTGTGGCACAACTTGACTAGAAGAAGGGACCGGTTGGTAGGACATGTTCTGAGGCATCAAGGGATCACCAATTTAGTATTGGAGGGCAGCGTGGAGGGTAAAAATCGTAGAGGGAGACCAAGAGATGAATACACTAAGCATATTCAGAAGGATGTAGGCTGCAGTAGGTACTGGGAGATGGAGAAGCTCGCACAGGATAGATCAGCATGGAGAGCTGCATCAAGCCAGTCTCAGGACTGAAGACCACAACAACAACAATAATAAAGAAGAAAATAAAACAAATGGAAAAGGTGGTAGAGTGATTAAAATGATGTGACGAAGCAATAGAAATTTAAGAAATAGATTTAAACGAATTAATAGAATAAAAATAATGACGAAGTAATTTCGATAAAAATTTAAAGTATCTGCCGAACCCACAACCTGCTGCAGGTGCAGCTGTTATACCACACAATCAGACTACACAACAGCACTTATTTAACGCTGTAGAGTGGTACACAAAACACAAAAATCTATTGTTTTTTTTTCGTCAGTTACTAGCACACGTGTGCCCACCGGGGCGAATAGCTACACTGTGAGATCAAAAATGCCAGCCTGCGTCGTTTACGAGGGTGCTAATCATTCAGATTGCAGTCCAAATTATGAAGTAGTCACCTCCTTTTTACGAGGTCTGTTCAGAAAATTCCGGCATTTTGTCCACAAAATTTTTCTGCGCTTACCTTATACTTCTCGCAAATGTTCACCTTCGAAATAGTCTCCTCCACAATTGATACACCGTTCTCGACGTCGTTTCCACTCCCGGAAGCAGTCTCTCGGTACGCCTCTCGCTGGATCGCGAGAAGCGCCGTCTGCGGATTATCTTTCTCTACGTCTGTCGTTGCATATCTTTGTTCTTTCAACGGTGTTTTGAAGTTTGAAAATAAAAGTCCGCAGGGGCCAGTTCTGGAGAGTGCGGCGGATGAGGCAGGAAACTGATTTCGTTTTTTGTACACAACTCACGCACAAACAGGAATGAGTGTGCGTGTGCGTTTGTGAATTCCCTCGCCCCATTTCAGGCCGTTTGCTTCTCGCATTTCCTCGTAGGCGTCGCAACATGTCCCGATGGTTACATCGATTAATAGAGGCACAAATTCGTGACGAACTAATCCTTCAAGCCGGCCGGTGTGGCCGAGCGGTTCTAGGCGTTTCAGTCTGGAACTACGCGACCGCTACTGTATCGCGTTCGAATCCTGCCTCGGGCATGGATGTGTGTGATGTCCTTAGGTTAGTTAGGTTTAAGTAGTTCTAGGTTCTAGGGGACTGATGACCTCAGATGTTAAGTCCCATAGTGCTCACAAGGGAACCCCCCCATCGCACCCCCCACAGATTTAGTTATAAGTTGGCACAGTGGATAGGCCTTGAAAAACTGAACACAGATCAACTGAGAAAACAGGAAGAAGTTGTATAGAACTATGAAAAAAATAAGCAAAATATACAAACTGAGCAGTCCATGCGCAAGGTAGGCAACATCAAGGATAGTGTGAGCTCAGGACCGCCGTGGTCCCGTCCTTACCGTGACCAGCTGCGGAGCGAGAGGTCCTTGGTTCAAGTCTTCCCTCGAGTGAAAATTTTAATTTTTTATTTTCGGTTTACATGACAAACTCTTATGTTTTCATCACTTTTTTGGGAGTGATTATCACATCCACAAGAAAACCTAAATCGGGCAAGGTAGGAGAATCTTTTTACCCATTCGCCAAGTGTGCAAGTTGGGTGGGTCGACAACATATTCCTGTCATGTAACGCACATGCCGTCACCAGTGTCGTATAGAATATACCAGACGTGTTTTCCTGTGGAGGAATCGGTTGACCTATGACCTTGCGATCAAATGTTTTCGGTTCCCATTGGAGAGGCACGTCCTTTCGTTTACTAATCGCCCGGTTTTGCGGTGCGGTCGCAAAACACAGACACTAAACTTATTACAGTGAACAGAGACGTCAGTGAACGAACGGACAGATCATAACTTTGCAAAAATAAAGAAAGTAAACTTTTCACTCTTGGGAAGGCTTGAACCAAGGACATTTCGTTCCGCAGCTACTCACGCTAACCACGGGACCACGGCGCCCCTGTGCCCACACTATCCTTGATGTTGCCTATCTTGTGCACGGACTACTCACTTTGTATATTTTGCTTATTTTTTTCATAGTTCCACACAACTTCTTCCTGTTTTCTCGATTGATCTGTGTTCAGTTTTTCAAGGTCTATCCACTGTGCCAACTTATAACTAAATCTGAGGGGGGTGCGATGGGGGGGTTCCCTTGTCAGACCCATTTGAACCATTTGAATCCTTGAGTCAAAGAAAACTATCAACATGGTTCTGACATTTGGCCTGACCTGACGAGCTTTTTTTTCGTCTCAGACAACCTTTCCCGACCGAAGCATGGTCCCAACATCATAGCCGTAGACCCACACCTCATTACCACTTATGGTTCTCTTAAGGAACATCTCGTTCTCATTTGCGCGATCCAAAAGCTCTTCACAGGTTGCGAGCCGAAGGTCTTTCTGGTCTCGACTCGTCAGCTGTGGAACGAATCTGGCGGCAACACGGTGCAATCCGAGATGTTCTGTCAGGATTTCGTTACATGATGCAACTGAAATGTCACATTCTTCTGCAGTAGGGTTGCCATACGTCTCGGATTTCGCGTACAGTCCGCGATTTTATGCTCGGAGACGGGTGTCCTGGACGAAGAGGAAAATGTCCGCGAAAAAAGTGGCTACTACGTAAAAACAAATTGTTTTTAATCAAGTTTTGCCACTGGCCACCGATCCAAGTGTTTCACAACTCCTGCAAACTTGACGATAGCAGTTGAAACCTGTGCTGCTATTGCGCGTCCCTCCAGAATCTCGCGGCTATTTCCAGAACAGACTGTCGAAGCAGTTCTAACAACCCTACCGCAACGCAGGTCGAAAATTAATTATGATTGCCGTGTTGCTCACGCTGCTAAATATCGCATTTTCGGGCAACAACAAAGTTATATTATGTGGCAGCTGTCATTAGAGCACAGTTAATAAAGTCATTTCTCGAAATAATGGATAGACTAGGCACTCATCTTTTCGTGTTTCCCACGCTGGTCTCGTTGTGAACTCGTGGCTCAATCGCCGAAAATCTAGGTGGTGATGATTCCGAGCAAAGTGGCCTAGGTGTTACTCTGCGATATTCAAAAGTTTTATAGATGTGCTTCATAAACCATTCTTGAAGATTAAAGTTAGGACAATTGTTAAGTGAAAAAGTAATAAGCACTCCGAATTTAAGTTACACTTCTTTTTTACGAGGTGCATTCAAGTTCTAAGGCCTCCGATTTCTTTTCTCCGGACTGGAAAGAGATAGAAACATGCGCATTGTTTTAAAATGAGGCCGCGTTCATTGTCAATACGTCCCAGAGATGGCAGCACCGTACGGCAGATGGAATTTTATCGCCAGCGGCGACAATGAGAACTGTTCTAAATACTTAAAATGGCGACGTTTTCCTTACTTGAACAGCGTGCAATCATTCGTTTTCTGGATTTGCGTGGTGTGAAACCAATTGAAATTCATCGACAGTCGAAGGAGACATGTGGTGATGGAGTTACGGATCTGTCGAAAGTGCGTTCGTGGGTGCGACAGTTTAATGAAGGCAGAACATCGTGTGACGACAAACCGAAACAACCTCGGGCTCGCACAAGCCGGTCTGACGACACGATCGAGAAAGTGGAGAGAATTGTTTTGGGGGATCGCCGAATGACTGTTGAACAGATCGCCTCCAGAGTTGGCATTTCTGTGGGTTCTGTGCACACATACCTGCACGACGACCTGAAAATGCGAAAAGTGTCATCCAGGTGGGTGCCACGAATGCTGACGGACGACCACACGGCTGCCCGTGTGGCACGTTGCCGAGCAATGTTGACGCGCAACAACAGCACGAATGGGACTTTCTTTTCGTCGGTTGTGACAATGGATGAGACGTGGATGCCATTTTTCAATCCAGAAACAAAGCGCCAGTCAGCTCAATGCAAGCACGCAGATTCACCGCCACCAAAAAAATTCCTTCCTGCACTGCAACAAAAACGTCCGGGAAGGGCTGCGCGTGTGCTGTTTCACCGAGACAACACACCCGCACATAGAGCTAACGTTACGCAACAGTTTCTTCATGGTAACAACTTCGAAGTGATTCCTCGTGCTCCCTACTCACCTGATCTGCCTCCTAGTGACTTTTGACTTTTTCCAACAATGAAAGACACTCTCCATGGCCGGACATTCACCAGCCGTGCTGCTGTTGCCTCAGCGATTTTCCAGTGGTCAAAACAGACTCCTAAAGAAGCCTTCGCCGCTGCCACGGAATCGTGGCGTCAGCGTTGTGAGAAATGTGTACGTCTGCAGGGCGATTACGTCGAGAAGTAACGCCAGTTTAATCGATTTCGGGTGAGTAGTTAATTAGAAAAAAAATAGGAGGCCTTAGAACTTGAATGCACCTCGTACAACTGCTACACAGTTCCTACTGCTGGCAACGGTGCTGTCTGGTCTGAGATTCTCTTACAGCTTACACACTGCAGGCAGCGTGTGAGCAACCCATCGAAATTACATCTGCTCGAGTGCGCTAGCAAGAAGAAATTCCTTAATGATGGACCTCTTACAAGCGGAAGTATTTAAACTCAGAAGAGTGTTCCTGGAGCCGCTCTGTAGCAATTCTGGACGTGTGGGGTGTCGCATAGTCCTGCTGGAATTGTTCAGGTCCGTCAGAATGCATCATGGACACGAATGGATGCAGGTGATCAGACAGGATGCTTACGCACGTGTCACCTGTCAGAGTCGTATTGAGACGTATCAGGGGTCCCACATCACCCCAACTGCACACGCCCCACACCATTACAGAACCTCCACCAGCTTGAACATTCCCCTGCTGACATGCAGGATCCACGGATTCGTGAGGTTGTCTCCATACCCTTACACGTCCATCCGCTAGATACAATCTGAAACGTCCAGGCAACACGTTTCCAGTCATAAACAGTCCAATGTCAGTGTTGATGGGCCCAGGCGAGGCGTAAAGCTTTGGGCCCCGTGATATTTCATTCATCTGCGGAAATTTGAGGAAGGGTTGCCCTTCTGTTACGTCGAAATATTCTCTTCAGTCGCCGTTGGTCCCGTTCTCGCAGTTTCTTTTTTCGGCCTCGGCTAATCGGAGATTTTACGTTTAACCGGATTCCTGATATTCTGGGGACATTGGCTTCAAATGGCTCTGAGCACTATGGGACTCAACTGCTGTGGTCATAAGTCCCCTAGAACTTAGAACTACTTAAACCTAACTAACCTAAGGACAGCACGCAACACCCAGCCATCACGAGGCAGAGAAAATCCCTGACCCCGCCGGGAATCGAACCCGGGAACCCGGGCGTGGGAAGCGAGAACGCTACCGCACGACCACGAGATGCGGGCTGGGGACATTGGTAAAATGGCCTACGGGAAAATACCAACTTCATCGATAGGTCCGAGATTCTGTGTCCCATCGCTCGTGCGCTGACTACAACACTACGTTCAAACTCACTTACATCTCGATAACTTGTCGTTGAGGCAGCAGTAACCGATCTAACAACTGCGCCAGACACTTGTTGTCTTATATACACTCCTGGAAATGGAAAAAAGAACACATTGACACCGGTGAGTCAGACCCACCATACTTGCTCCGGACACTGCGAGAGGGCTGTACAAGCAATGATCACACGCACGGCACAGCGGACACACCAGGAACCGCGGTGTTGGCCGTCGAATGGCGCTAGCTGCGCAGCATTTGTGCACCGCCGCCGTCAGTGTCAGCCAGTTTGCCGTGGCATACGGAGCTCCATCGCAGTCTTTAACACTGGTAGCATGCCGCGACAGCGTGGACGTGAACCGTATGTGCAGTTGACGGACTTTGAGCGAGGGCGTATAGTGGGCATGCGGGAGGCCGGGTGGACGTACCGCCGAATTGCTCAACACGTGGGGCGTGAGGTCTCCACAGTACATCGATGTTGTCGCCAGTGGTCGGCGGAAGGTGCACGTGCCCGTCGACCTGGGACGGAACCGCAGCGACGCACGGATGCACGCCAAGACCGTAGGATCCTACGCAGTGCCGTAGGGGACCGCACCGCCACTTCCCAGCAAATTAGGGACACTGTTGCTCCTGGGGTATCGGCGAGGACCATTCGCAACCGTCTCCATGACGCTGGGCTACGGTCCCGCACACCGTTAGGCCGTCTTCCGCTCACGCCCCAACATCGTGCAGCCCGCCTCCAGTGGTGTCGCGACAGGCGTCAATGGAGGGACGAATGGAGACGTGTCGTCTTCAGCGATGAGAGTCGCTTCTGCCTTGGTGCCAATGATGGTCGTATGCGTGTTTGGCGCCGTGCAGGTGAGCGCCACAATCAGGACTGCATACGACCGAGGCACACAGGGCCAACACCCGGCATCATGGTGTGGGGAGCGATCTCCTACACTGGCCGTACACCACTGGTGGTCGTCGAGGGGACACTGAATAGTGCACGGTACATCCAAACCGTCATCGAACCCATCGTTCTACCATTCCTAGACCGGCAACGGAACTTGCTGTTCCAACAGGACAATGCACGTCCGCATGTATCCCGTGCCACCCAACGTGCTCTAGAAGGTATAAGTCAACTACCCTGGCCAGCAAGATCTCCGGATCTGTCCCCCATTGAGCATGTTTGGGACTGGATGAAGCGTCGTCTCACGCGGTATGCACGTCCAGCACGAACGCTGGTCCAACTGAGGCGCCAGGTGGAAATGGCATGGCAAGCCGTTCCACAGGACTACATCCAGCATCTCTACGATCGTCTCCATGGGAGAATAGCAGCCTGCATTGCTGCGAAAGGTGGATATACACTGTACTAGTGCCGACATTGTGCATGCTCTGTTGCCTGTGTCTATGTGCCTGTGGTTCTGTCAGTGTGATCATGTGATGTATCTGACCCCAGGAATGTGTCAATAAAGTTTCCCCTTCCTGGGACAATGAATTCACGGTGTTCTTATTTCAATTTCCAGGAGTGTAGATGTTACCGACCGCAACCTCGTATTCTGACTATATATCTCTGAATTTCAATACACATGTCCATACCAGTTTCTCTGACTCTTCAGAGTGCAATGTCTAATACACACGAAGTGCAATTCAAATACCAGCCACTGGACCTTGGAATCTTTTTGGCTGTGCATGCCGTACGAATTTCAAAGCCACACGATAGAACTGCTTGGGGAAGAGCTCACAGTGACGTCATCAATGATGACGTACTTGATATTTTCGATAAAGATGTCACAGAACCTGTAACTTTCCCCCCCCTGTGAATTGCGATTATTTGGCGACACGGAACGCCTTTCGGCAATGACAAGGACGCTGCAACATATCCCATTTCTTCAAAGGACGATATTACGCGTGCGTGACCCTGTTTCGCGATTGTCTTATAGCTTACATATCGCAGGCAGCGCGAGAGCAATCCATCGAAATTACATCTGCTCGAGTGCGCTAGCAACACATTCGTTAACCGTGGACCTCTTACAACTGGCTATGTGTGAGGTAGCTGAAGCTCCACGCAGACTGGTGTACCCTACGCACTGCAACGCACAGCGCGCGTGTGCGTGTGAGTGCGTGTGCGAGGGCGCGTGTGTCTGGCTTGCTTCCCGCTGCACAGACTTTTAATTTCCGGTGGTCGCAAAAGTCCCGGCTGCAATCGCGTTCGCTTCGCTTCTCGTTCTCTCTTTTTATGCACCATCCTGTCTCATTTTATTTTTTTCCCCTTTTTTCCTTCTTCGCTTTGTCTTCCTCCGTCGCACTCGGCTGTTTCCCCACTTTACTGCCTCGCCGGGCCGCGTATTTTATTTTAATTTTGTTATTTTTCCCTCTCGCCGCTGCCGCTTTCTGCGACAGCGTCCCTCGCTAGCTAGCTAGCCTCCGCGTGTGCGGTGTTTGTTTACACAGCCGCCGCGGGAAGACTATTAACAGGCCTCCGCTGATATAAGGACACTGACTTTCAAACTGTTCCCCTACAACTGCGCTAAAATCGCGCAAAAACAACACCTTCTCTGCACCGAAAATAAAATCCATTGTCTTCCATGTGATCTGCATCCACATTTCACAGAGCGCCATCTTCCACTCAGTGCGCCTATATCTAAACTACTGGCCATTAAAATTGCTACACCGAGAAGAAATGCAGATGATAAACGGTTATTCACTGGACAAATATATTATACTAGAACTGACATGTGATTACATTTTCACGCAATTTCCGTGCATAGATACTGAGAAATAAGTACCCAGAACAACCACCTCTGCCCGTAATAACGGCCTCGATACGCCTGGGCATTGAGTCAAACAGAGATCGGATGGCGTGTACAGGTACAGCTGCCCATGCAGCTTCAACGAGATACCACAGTTTATCAGGAGTAGTGACTGGCGTATTGTGACGAGCCAGTTGCTCGGCCACCATTGACCAGACGTTTTCAGTTCGTGAGAGATCTGGAGAATATGCTGGCCAGGGCAGCAGTCGAACATTTTCTGCATCCAGAAAGGCCCGTACAGGACCTGCAACATTCGGTCGTGCATTATCCTGCTGAAATGTAGGGTTTCGCAGGGATCGAATGGAGGGTAGAGCCACGTGTCGTAACACATCTCACATGTAACGTACACTGTTCAAAGTGCCGTCAATACGAACAAGAGGTGACCGAGACGTGTAACCAATGGCACCCCATACCACCATGCCGGGTGATACGCCAGTATGGCGATGACGAATACACGCTTCCAATGTGCGTTCACCGCGATGTCGCCAAACACGGATGTGACCATCGTTATGCTGTAAACGGAACCTGGATTCATCCGAAAAAAAAATTACATTTTGCGATTCGTGCACCCAGGTTCGTCGTCGAGTACACCATCGCAGGCGCTCCTGTCTGTGATGCAGCGTCAAGGGTAACCGCAGACACGGTCTCCGAGCTGATAGTCCGTGCTGCTGCAAACGTCGTCGAACTGTTCGTGCAGATGGTTGTTGTCTTGCAAACGTCCCCATCTGTTGACTCAGGGATCGAGACGTGGCTGCACGATCCGTTACAGCCGTGCGGATAAGATGCCTGTCATCTCAACTGCTAGTGATACGAGGCCGTTGGCATCCAGCTCGGCGTTCCGTATTACCCTCCTGAACCCACCGATTCCATATTCTGCTAACAGTCATTGGATCTCGACCGACGCGAGCAGAAATGTCGCGATACGATAAACCGCAATCGCGATAGACTACAATCCGACCTTTATCAAACTCGGAAACGTGATGGTACGCATTTCTCCTCCTTACACGAGGCATCACAACAACGTTTCACCAGGCAACGCCGGTCAACTGCTGTTTGTGTATGAGAAATCGGTTGGAAACTTTCCTGATGTCAGCACGTTGTAGGTGTCGCCACCGGCGCCAACCTTGTGTGAATGCTCTGACAAGTTAATCATTTGCATATCACAGCATCTTCTTCCTGTCGGTTAAATTTCGCGTCTGTAGCACGTCATCTTCGTGGTGTAGCAATTTTAATGGCTAGTAGTGTACATCCACGTATCTATACTCTGCACCGTGCATGGCAAAGGGTGCTTTGTACTGAAGCTCACACGTTATCTGCGCGTCATTATTCGTGAACTTCTAATGTTTACTCGTCTTGTTGCTCAATTTGCTGCACAAAATTTCGACGAGCCAACCATTCGTCTTCTTCAGGTGCTGCAATTTTTGTCGTTTTGTGTACGCGCTGTGGAGGTTACGGCGCTATTGACTTACATTGTACGTTGCTTTAATGCTGGCTCCGCCAGCTCTTTTTTTTCCGAGGCATCAATCTTCTGACTGGTTTGATGCGGCCCGTTACGAATTCCTCTCGTGTGCCAACCTCCTCATCTCAGAGTAGCACTTGCAACCTACGTCCTCAATTATTTGCTCGACGTATTCCAATCTCTGTCTTCCTCTACAGTTTTTGCCCTCTACAGCTCCCTCTAGTACCATGGAAGTCATTCCCTCATGTCTTAGCAGATGTCCTATCATCCTGTCCCTTCTCCTTATCAGTGTTTTCCACATATTCCTTTCCTCTCCGATTCTGCGTAGAACCTCCTCATTCCTTACCTTACCAGTCCACCTAATTTTCAACATTCGTCTATAGCACCACACCTCAATGCTTCTACTCTCTTCTGTTCCGGTTTTCCCACAGTCCATGTTTCACTACCATACAATGCTGTACTCCAGACGTACATTCTCAGAAATTTCTTCCTCAAATTAAGGCCGGTATTTGATATTAGTAGACTTCTCTAGGCTAGGAATGCCCTTTTTGTCATTGCTAGTCTCCTTCTGATGTCCTCCTTGTTCCGCCCGTCATTGGTTATTTTACTCCCTAGGCAGCAGAATTCCTTAACTTCATCTTCTGTTTTCACCATCAATCCTGATGTTAAGTTTCTCGCAGTTCTCATTCCTGCAACTTCTCATCACTTTCGCCTTTCTTCGATTTGCTCCCAATACATAGTCTGTACTTATTAGACTGTTCATTTCCATCAGGAGATCCTTTAATTCTTCTTCACTTTCACTCAGGAAAGTAGTGTCGCCAGCGAATCGTACTATTGATATTCTTTCACCTTGAATTTTAATTCCGCTCCCGAGCCTTTCTTTCGTTTCCATAATTACTTACTCGATGTACAGATTGAACAGTGGGGCCGAAGGGCTACATCCTTGTCTTACACCCTTTTCAATACGAGCACTTCGTTCTTGGTTGTCCACTCTAATTATTTAAATTCAAATGACTCTAAGCACTATGGGATTTAACATCTTACGTCATCAGCCCCCTAGACTTAGAACTACTTAAACCTGACTAACCTAAGGACACCACAGACGCCCATGCAAAAGGCAGGATTCGAACCTGAGACCGTAGCAGCAGCGCGGTTCCAGATTAAACGCCTAGAAACGCTCGGCTACAACGGTCGCAACTCTTATTGTTCTGTCTTGGTTGTTGTACATATTGCATATGACCCGCCTCTCCCTATTGCTTACCCCTACTTTTTTTTCAGAATTTCGAATATCTAACATCATTTTACATTCTCGAACGCTTTTTCCAGGTCGACAAATCCTATGTACGTGTCTCGATTTTTCTTTACTGTTGCTTCCATTACGAACCGCAACATCAGAATTGCCTCTCTGGTGCATTTACCTTTGCTAAGGCCAAACTGATCGTCATCTAACACATCCACAACTTCCTTTTGCATTCTTCTGTATATTATTCTCGTCAGCAACATGGATGCATGAACTGTTAAGATGACTGTGCGATAAATCTCGCATTTGTCAGCTGCCGCAGTCATCGGAATTGTGTGGGTGAAATTATTCCGAAAGTCAGATGGTATGTCGCCAGTCTCGTATATTCTACACACCAAGGTGAATAACCGTTATGTTGCCACTTCCCCCAATGATTTGAAAATTCTCATGGCATGTAATCTATCTTTTCTGTATTATTTGATCTTAAGTCCTGCAAAGCTCTCTTAAATTCTCATTCTAATACTAGCTCCCCTATCTCTTCGAAATCGACTCTTGTTTCTTCTTCTATCACATCAGACAAATCTTCCGCCTCATATAGGACGTCAGTGTAGTCTTTCCACCTATGTTCTCTGCATTTAGCAATAGAATTCCCGTTGCACTCTTAGTGTTACCTCCTTTGCTTTTAATGTCACCGAATGCTCTTTTGACTTTCCTGTATGCCACCCGACAATCATTTCTTTTTCGATTTCTTCACATTTTCCATGCAGCCACTTCGTCTTAGCTTCCCTGTACTTCCTGTTTGCTTCACTCCTCAGCGACTTTTCTTTTGTATTCCTAAATATCCCTGAACATTTTTGTGCTTTCTTCTTTCATCGACCAACTGAACTATTTCTTCTGTTACCCATGGTTTCTTCACAGTTACCTTCTTTGTGTCTATGTTTTTCTTTCCAACTTCTGCTATTGCCCTTTTTAGAGATGTCAATTCCTCTTCAGCTGTACTGCCTACTGAGCTATTCCTTATTCCAGTTTCTGTAACTTTAGAGAACATCAAGCGTATCTCTTCATTCCTTAGTGCCTCCATGTCCCACTTATTTGCTTGTTGATTCTTCCTGACTTATCTTATAAACGCCAGCCTACTGCTTTTTATATCCTTAACATTAATCATTATAACAGATACATGTACCTACTTGTTTACTTTTTATTTAAAAAATGACAAAGGTTGTTCTTATTCACTCCATCCCCGCCTGATGCAAGCAACTGGTGAATTTATCGTCTGTGTCACGTTCACAGTAGAACCTTTGGGTGCTTCCCCAAATTTCTTCCAGCGATATTTCTTTTCCTCTGGCATTTTTGTTGTAGATCTGTCGGATACGGTGACAGTTTGTAGCCATTTCCGATGAGAAAACTTGTGCAAAAATCTTGCCTTATTTATTTTTGAAGCATCTTATATTTATCGTAAATGATCTGAGTGTGACTCAATGTTTATAACATTTCTTTACTTACATATTGTTGTGATACACTAAAGCGCCAAAGAAACTGTTATTGGCACGTGTATTCAAATACAGAGAGATGTAAACAGGCAGAATACGGCGCTGGGGTCGGCAACGCCTGTATAAGACAGCAAGTGTCTGGCGCAGTTGTTACATCGGTTACTGCTGCTACAATGGCAGGTTATCAAGATTAAGTGACTTTCAACGTGGCGGGAGAAGGATTTTTGCAAGACATAGGTTCCTATACAATGTTTACTATCAAAAACAGTCTTGATCGCAATTTATTTATTACGGTGAGCGGTGTTACAAATATTTACCATCAAAAACAGTCTTGATCACAATTTATTTATTATGGTGACCGGTTTCGACCACTACTGTCATCATCTTCAGACGAATGAGTAAGAACCTCCTTCTAGTGGTGAGTAGCGATTTACCACCAGAAGTAGGTTCTTACTCATTCGTCTGAAGATGTCCACAGTAGTGGTCCAAACCGGTCACCATAATAAATAAATTGTGATCAAGACTGTTTTTGATAGTAAATATTTGTAACACATTGATCACTGTTCACTCCCACAATGTATTCAAAAGTAATTCCCATACAATGTCACTACAACGTAATTAATTATAACAGAGATTCGACAGTTTGAATAAGTTCAACAGAAAACTTAAAAGAAATGCTGTTGGCTCTAATTTCTTATCCCGTTCCCAAAAAAAAAAAAAAAAAATAAAAAAAAAATATCCGAATCTGTAAGGGAAGTTTATTTTTCGGTATCAGACTTTTAAGATGTTTGTAAAACCTGCATACAAAGTTCCACTGTGCATCTGAAGCCGATCTGTACGCAGCTGCTAAGTAATGACACTCGAAGTACGCTAAGCGCCAAACGGGTTAGAATGCACCGTCCCAAAATCACGTGACGTGAGCTGCAGCAGATGTCCCGGAGAGAATTCTCGTTGACGGCCAGGGTGGCCGAGTGGTTCTAGGCGCTACAGTCTGCAACCGCGCTGCTGCTACGGTCGCAGGTTCGAATCGTGCCTCGGGCATTGATGTGTGTGATGGCCTTAGGTTAGGTTAGGTTTAAGTAGTTCTAAGTTCTAGGGGACTGATGACCTCAGAAGTTAAGTCCCATAGTGCTCAGAGCCATTTGAACCAAGAATTCTCGTTCTGCGCATCCCAGCACCCACTCCATGGACATTTATGGAAGCCACCAGAGGAACTCCTTGCTGCGACCGAGGAACGGTGCAGTCAGTTGCGCGGGGAAGTTCGAATCGGGGAAATATATATTGAATAAACAGTCACGCGGTCTTAAACATCCCCAACCGATAAGCTTAACGCGGAAGAATTCGCCCGATGCATGAAATGCATAATGTGGCTTGGTGCAGAGCGTCCAGGGGTGGGGGGGGGGGGGGGGGGGAGGAGTCAAAAAGTTGTGTTGCAATGCCTAGAAATAGTGATGTAAGAAATGAAATATGGAACGTTTCCTTAAACTTACACTAATACATATCCACTTATCTTAGAAGAAAGATTGAGGAAAGGCAAACTTACGTTTCTAGCATTTGTAGACTTAGAGAAAGCTTTCGACAATGTTGACTGGAGTAGTCTCTTACAAATTCTAAAGGTGGCAGGGGTAAAATACAGAGAGCGAAAGGCCATTTACAATTTGTACAGAAACCAGATGGCAGTTATAAGAGTCGAGGGGCACGAAAGGGAATCAGTGGTTGGGAAGGGAGTGAGACAGGGTTGTAGCCTGTCCCCGATGTTATTCAATCTGTATATTGAGCAAGCAGTAAAGGAAACAAAAGAAAAATTCGGTGTAGGTATTAAAATCCATGGAAAAGAAATAAAAATTTGAGGTTCGCCGATGACATTGTAATTCTATCAGAGACAGCAAAGGACTTGGAAGAGCAGTTGAACGGAATGGATAGTGTCTTGAAAGGAGGGTATAAGATGAACATCAACAAAAGCAAAGCGAAGATAATGGAATGTAGTAGAATTAAGTCGGGTGATGCTGAGGGAATTAGATTAGGAAATGAGACACTTAACGTAGTACGCGAGTTTTGCTATTTGGGGAGCAAAATAACTAAAGATGGTCGAAGTAGAGAGGATATAAAATGTAGACTGGCAATGGCAAGGAAAGCGTTTCTGCAGAAGAGAAATTTGTTAACATCGAGTATAGATTTAAGTGTCAGGAAGTCGTTTCTGAAAGTATTTGTATGGAGGTGGAGAGAAGCCATGTGTGGAAGTGAAACATGGACGATAAATAGTTTGGATAAGAAGAGAATAGAAGATTTTGAAATGTGGTGACACAGAAGAATGCTGAAGATTAGATGGGTAGATCACATAACTAATCAGGAGGTATTGAATAGGATTGGGGAGAAGAGAAGTTTGTGGCACAACTTGACTAGAAGAAGCGATCGGTTGGTAGGACATGTTGTGAGGCAACAAGGGATCACCAATTTAGCATTGGAGGGCAGCGTGGAGGTTAAAAATCGTAGAGGGAGACCAAGAGATGAATACACTAAGCAGATTCAGAAGGATGTAGGTTGCAGTAGGTACTGGGAGATGAAGAAGCTTGCACACGATAGAGTAGCATGGAGAGCTGCATCAAACCAGTGTCTGGACTGAAGACCACAACAACATATCTGTCTTTAACCCCAGAGACGTAGGTTATAATTGTGGTAGAATTTATGGAGCAATTGGTACAGATTCGTAGTTCGTACGATATGGAGATGTTTAGAAAATAAAAAAAAATTTTTTAAAAAACTTTATTTTCTAAACATCTCCATATGGTACAAATTACGAATCTGTACCAATTGCTCCATAAATTCTACCACAATTATAACCTACGTCTCTGGGCTTAAAGACAGATATGTATTGTTGTTGTTGTTGTGGCCTTCAGTCCTGAGACTGGTTTATGCAGCTCTCCATGCTACCGAAATTTGTAGTATTTAAATCTGACGCCGACAAAGAAGTGATTACAGTTTCAGAAAATTTGGATGATTTATTCAAGAGAAAGAGCTTGTAATCATTTCTTTATCTGTACATGTGCGTGATATCGCCCGATTACCGCGCCACTCAGATAATGCGTTCGTACCGCGTGTTTGTAATTTACTGTTGGGTTGTACTAAACAAATACGAGTGTCATTTAATAATCGAAGAGACAAATTGGTCTGGAGAAAAGAGCGTTTATTTTTATAAATCAATACTTTTTCTACTGTTCAGCATAATCGCCTTGAACAGTCATGCACTTGTTCCAACGGGCTAAAACCTTTTTTATTCCGGCTGCAAACAACTGTTTATCTCGATGTTTGAACCAGTTTCTCACAAACTTTTTCACGTCCTCATTGTCTTGGAACCTCTTCCGATGTAATGCCTCCTTCAGTGCACAAAACAAATGGAAATCACCAGGTGCTAAGGCAGGACTGTAAGGGGGATCAGGTAGTACTTGCCAGCCCATTTTGTCAACAGTTTCACGGGTTAGTTGAGCAATATGAGGACGTGCGTTGTCTTGCTGGAGAATCACACCTCTCCTCCGAGACCCACGACGTCTCTCTCTCATGGCTGGCTTCACCTTGTTTCTACATCTACATCCACACGACTACTCTGCAATTCACATTTAAGTGCTTGGCAGAGGGTTCATCCAACCACAATCATACTATCTCTCTACCATTCCACTCCCGAACAGCGCGCGGGAAAAACGAACACCTAAACCTTTCTGTTCGAGGTCTGATTTTTCTTATTTTATTTTGATGATCATTCCTACCTATGTAGGTTGGGCTCAACAAAATATTTTCGCATTCGGAAGAGAGAGTTGGTGAGTGAAATTTCGTAAACAGATCTCGCCGCGACGAAAAGCGTCTTTGCTTTAATGACTTCCATCCCAGCTCGCGTATCATATCTGCCACACTCTCTCCCGTATTACGTGATAATACAAAACGAGCTGCCCTTTTTTGCACCCTTTCGATGTCCTCCGTCAATCCCACCTGGTAAGGATCCCACACCGCGCAGCAATATTCTAACAGAGGACGAACGAGTGTAAGCTGTCTCTTTAGTGGACTTGTTTAAAAGCAAATTCGAGTAGTATTGGGTGTTCGTTGTACGCTGCTCTTCGAGATAATCACAAAAAACTGGACCTTCAGCATCCCAAAACACCGTCAACATTTTTCCTGCTGACGCTCGGGTTTTGAATCTTTTCTTGATAGGTGAGTTGGTGTGCTTCCACTCCGTGCTTTCTCTTTTTGATTCTGGCTCATCATAGTGAACCCAAGTTTGACCACAAGTTAAAAATTTGTTGAGGAAGTGCTCACCTTCTCTTTCATAACATTCCCTTAGCTGTGTGCACACTCTCAACCTTGTTTCCCCGTGTAGCTGCGTCAACTCCTTTGGGACCCATCTTGCACATGTTTTGCGGTACTTCAGCTTGGTACGGATAATGTTACGGACTGCCCCAGTACTGACTTGAACCTTATAAGCTATCTTTTCCAGTCATACGGCGGTCGCCACGAATAATGTCATCAATTCGACTTTCAAGTCAGGGAGTTGAACGGTGTTTGTCAGTCACCGAGCCGCGACCATTTTTTGCTCTACCCACTTGTGAAAACTTGCACGATTCATACAACCTTCACCATGAGGTTTAGATATTCTACAGTATATATTTACTGGTTTCTCGCCTTCAGCAAGCAAGAAAACGAATAACAGAACGGTGTTCAGCTAAAGCGGACGTTTCAAGTTAATTTTACATTAATAACAAATTACATTAATTTACATATTTGTATCGAATATACTTATTATATTACTTAATTTTTCTTTATTATTAGTGAAAAGAAAGATTAAATAAGAAAGAATACAATACATTTATTGGTATATGTGTTCCATATCTGTCTTTATTTATATATAATAGAGAAGTTGTTGTGGTCATGAAAGGGGGTCTGTTTCTTTTTTTTTTCTTTCTTTCTTTTTCCTTAAATATTTGTTTCTTTTCTTTTTTCCTACCTAAGTTAATTTTTAAATTTCTTATTTTTGGTTCCTAAATGTTTCATTCTTGCTTGTTTATTCACTATTTCTTTGTATTATATGTAAGTTTTGTTAAACTAAACGTTCTTTTTGCAGTAATTTGATTTAATTATCAAGTGATTTTGATTTAGCAACTGATTTAGTATCGGCATAATTCGTGCCACCAGCCGCGGTTATACGATTGATACGAGTGAATATTATTGGTTAAAACAATTGTCTACATTATTAGGGTTAAAATATAAATTTGTAAGGTGAAATGTTAAAATTTATTTGTAGCTCTTTTTTATGAATCCGTGAAATTTAAATAATAAACTAGGATTAGCCATCTTGAAATGTATTTTTGAGGCTATAAACAAAACAGTGCTAATCAGGGCTGATCCCAGTGACGCCAACTTATAAAGCGATAAAGGTACCAAACTTACGCTGTGTGCACAATATCAGTAAGAGTAAGTAAATCAAATTACTATCAAATAGCCATAAAGGTACCAAACTTGCGCTGTGTGCACAATATCAGTAAAAGTAAGTAAATCAAATTACTATCAAATCCAGCTTCATCAACAGTATTCCACCATCTATCTATCTATATCCGGATCCCGCTCCAGCCGCTGCCGGGTCTGGGTGCTGACGAGTCCTCTCCATTTGGCTCGGTCCTCCCACCACTTCTCTTCCTCCACACCTCTCCTTTCTACAGATATTCTCACTCCCATTTTCCACCGTGTTCTCGGGCGCCCTCTAGGTCTTCTTCCATCCATCTTCAGTTCTTCCATAATTTTGGGGAGTCTCTGCCCATGCATCCTCTTCACATGCCCACACCATCTTAATCTCTTTTTTTCTATTCCTTCTCTCATACTTTCCTGTTTAAGGTCCTTTCTAATCTCTACATTCCTTACTCTGTCCATTCTTGTTTCTCCCTTAACTGCCCTGAGAAATTTCGTTTCCGCTGCTTGCAGTCTGCTCCAGTCCCTTTCTGTCATTGTCCATGTTTCTCCTCCATAGCTGACAATAGGGAACTAATAATTCTTACACATAAGGAGTTTTGCTTTTTCTGAAACTTCCTTATTCCAAATCAGGTGTTTTATTGTTTGGTAGAAATTGCCTCCCTTCTGTAGCCTCCTATCAATTTCGTTAGTTATTCTTCCATCCCTAGATATTTCACTCCCTAAATAAGTGAAACTTTTTACCACTTTGAGGGGTTCTCCATTCAAGGTAATATTTCCGTTGATCCCTTTCTCTCTTCCAAATACCATCTTTACTCTTATCTTTATTTATTTTTAATCCAACCTTTTCATTATTTCCTTCCACGCATTAAGCTGTAACTGTACATCTACCTCTTTATCACCCCATATATTGGCGAACTCTGAATGCTTCGAAATAAGACAAGGACTTAACCAAGGAAGTATTCTATCTCCTGAACTTTTTAATATTGTGATGGAGGGAATGAACAGCGCAGTTGAAGATATAGTAAAAGAAAAAGACAAAAGATGATTATTTCAGCATGGAATCCGTTATAAACAAAAATCTATTGCAATCCAGACCAATTTCTCCCTTTATGCAGGGTGATCAAAAAGTCAGTATAAATTTGAAAACTTAATAAACCACAGATTAATGTAGACAGAGAGGTAAACATTGACGCACATGGATGGAATGACATGGGGTTTTATTAGAACCAAAAAAAAAACCAGAGTTCAGAAAATGTCCGACAGATGGCGCTGGACAGCAAAACGTCAGTAACTGCTACCGTGACGGGTGAGAGGTACGCCGATATGTTACAGAATCGCATCATCCCCAGCGTGGCTGATAAACACCTGCTGGAACGTACGACGTTTATGCAGGATGGCATTCCACCCCATATTGCTAGACGCGTGAAAGATCTCTTGCGCGCGTCGTTTGGTGATGATCGTGTGCTCAGCCGCCACTTTCGTCACGCTTGGCCTCCCAGGTCCCCAGACCTCAGTCCGTGCGATTACTGGCTCTGGGGTTACCTGAAGTCGCAAGTGTATCGTGATGGACCGACATCTCTAGGGATGCTGAAAGACAACATCCGACGCCAATGCCTCACCATAACTCCGGACATGCTTTACAGTGCTGTTCACAACATTATTCCTCGACTATTGTTGAGGAATGATGGTGGACATATTGAGCATTTCCTGTAAAGAAAATCATCTTTGCTTTGTCTTACTTTGTTATGCTAATTATTGCTATTCTGATCAGAAGAAGCGCCATCTGTCGGACATTTTTTGAACTTTTGTATTTTTTTTTATTCTAATAAAACCCCATGTCACTCCAAGCGTGTGTGTCAATTTGTACCTCTCTATCTACATTATTCCGTAATTTATTCAGTTTATTTATACTGACTTCAGAATGAGATTTTCACTCTGCAGCGGAGTGTGCGCTGATATGAAACTTCCTGGCAGATTAAAACTGTGTGCCCGACTGAGACTCGAACTCGGGACCTTTGCCTTTCGCGGGCAAGTGCTCTACCATCTGAGCTACCGAAGCACGACTCACGTCCCGTCCTCACAGCTTTACTTCTGCCAGTACCTCGTCTCCCACCTTCCAAACTTTACGGAAGCTCTCCTGCGAACCTTGCAGAACTAGCACTCCTGAAAGAAAGGATGTAGCGGAGACATGGCTTAGCCACAGCCTGGGGGATGTTTCCACAATGAGATTTTCACTCTGCAGCGGAGTGTGCGCTGATATGAAACTTCCTGGCAGATTAAAACTGTGTGCCCGACTGAGAGTCGAACTCGGGCACACAGTTTTAATGTGCCAGGAAGTTTTATACTGACTTTTTGATCACCCGGCATACTGAATGGCCCTCGTAAAATCTGGAAAGTGGAAAAAGGTAAGGCACGCCCCCGCCGCTTTCTATGTAGGTCGGAGGCGCGGGCAGAAGGCAGTGCGCGGCGCGGCTGCGTGGCCGCTAGGACGGGCACTGTTGCGTCACGCCGATTCAGCTGGACACCCGAGCTGCGTCATCAGCCGAGGCGCTGCCCCGCCTGTTGCACACTTCACACTTGCTGGCCGTGCGGAATGCCCGTCAGAGTCCGGCTATCGTAATGTGGGTGCGGGTGGGACGACGACCCCGCTACAGGCTGACCCTGCAGTCTCGCGCACCCCAGGGCACCACCGGCTGCGCGTCGAGAGTCCAATGTGAGACTTGACGGCCACCGTGTCGCAGAAGCGCAACAGGTGTCTCAGAGGGTTCGTTCTCAGTGGCACGGACAGAGGTCGCGCCAGTCGCCGTCGCCCGAGTTTGCCCGATACCAGCCGATTGCCCGGTCACAATGCGCCCCATCTCCTTCGTCACTTATTGGCTTACCATGTCATCCAGTTTTATCTCGACTCCATGCGGGTTTTCACGCTCTGTTTCAACCCCTGTCCCGGCCGCTGTGGCCGAGCGGTTCTAGGCGCTTCAGTCAGGAACCGCGCGACCGCTACGGTCGCAGGTTCGAATCCTGCCTCGGGCATGGGTGTGTGTGATGTCCTTAGGTTAGTCAGGTTTAGGTAGTTCTGAGTTCTAGGCGACTGATGACCTCAGAAGTTGAGTCCCATAGTGCTCAGAGCCATTTGAACCTCTAAAAATGAACAGCTCTTTCCTACAATTCTCCCATAACTCGAAATCGACCATTGGCCTTCACCACCACAATTCCCACATGCTCATTCCATTTCATATCGCTCTGCAGTGCTACGCCCTGATATTTAAACGGCTTCACTGTCTCGTGCAGGTCACTAGTAATATTACATGTTTGTTCTTCCTACTCATCCGTATAAAAACAATTTATTAATTAATAAATTAAAACAAAAAGCCCTAGCGGTCGCGCGGTTCCAGACTGAAGCGCCTAGAACTGCTCGGCCACATCGGCCGGCTCTCTGAAAGTATTTGTACGGAGTGTAGGCGTGTATGGAAGTGAAACATGGACGATAAACTATTTACAAAAGAAGAGAATAGAAGCTTTTGAAATGTGGTGCTGCAGAAGAATGCTGAAGATTAGGTGGGTAGATCACATAACTAATGAGGAGGTGCTGAATAGATTTGAGGAGAAGAGCAGTTTGTGGCATAACTTGACTAGAAGAAGGGACTCGTTGGTAAGACATGTTCTGAGGCATGTAGCGATAACTAATATAGTATCGGGGGGCAGAGTGGAGGGTAAAAATCGTAGAGAGAGACCAAGAGATGAATACACTAAACAGATTCAGAAGGATGTAGGCTGCAGTAGGTACTGGGAGATGAAGAAGCTTGCACAGGATAGAGTAGCATGGAGAGCTGCATCAAACCAGTCTCAGGACTGAAGACCACACACAACAACGGTTATAGCTACAAATGCCTCAGTTATTGTCAGTACTATGGAAATATCAAATCCAAGAGAGCTACGAGGAAGAGAAAAATGTCCTTTTGTAAAAAAAGAAAAGTAACCCACTGTGGTGCACAAAAAAGATTGTATGTAATGCTCGCTGGTGTTTTATTTCGAAATACGGTGATCCTAGTTTCTTTGACGGGCTCAAAGCAGTTAAATTAGGTTAGACTCTATTCCGTGTACGAAGCGGTTTGGATTTCAGCCTTCTAGGGCGGCATGGATGCCACGATGCCTGTGTGCTTGGCGGAGAATGCTGCAGTGCGCCTTTTGCTACTAAAAAGTCGCCGAAATGTGTGTGAGTGAGCCGTATCTGTCTGGAAAAAAACGTGGCGAATACTTTACAATGTTTCCTCGGTTACTGGCACTGCAAGCTTCAGGCGTATATCAGAATTTGTTACATGCTCCAAATGATTCGGGGTGACATTGAAAAGCAAGATTAGCAGACACTGTTTTGCTGAATTTATTTGAAGCTACGCAGACATACGTCAATCTACCGTTTAATGACCATAACGTTGGAAGCTGAAGAAGTGAATTACAATTTGTGCTGTGACCGGCATTAGAACCCAAGTCTTCTTGCTTACCAGCAGATATGCTGACCATTACACCACCACCGCCTTATTAGCAGTACAGCTGCACAAACTACCCATGCCGATTACCCTCCCCAATACAAGCTGTAATTCACATTTCCCCTTGAACTGTCACTATTACCAGGGCTCTCCGACACTGGAATAGCACCCCAGCAAGAAGACCCGACTTCGAGTCCCGGCCGCAGCACAAGTTTAGAGTTCACTTCTTCAGCTTCCAACGTTACCGTAGATAAATTAGAGACGTAAATGTCTCACGGAAAATTTTATTTAAGATGTATACGATCACATGTAGTACAGCACTTTCCCATTACCTCCAATGGTGAGGTGCTATTCCAGTGTCGGACAGCCCTGATAATAGAGACAATCTGGGAAAATTTAATTTAAGATCTATACGTTTAACGACCCTTATTCAGCACACATCTGAAAACACAATCACATTTGCGAACATCTTCACGTAACATATTAACCCCCCTACGGGCATAAAAAGGCCAGTAAGGATATGGTTAATACATAGGCAGACAATGCCCACCTACCACAGCACAAAAAAAAAAAATAAAAAAAAAAAAAAAATTTCAACTACAGTAATTTTCAGTTTAAAATACGGCACCCTTAACACATGAACAAATTTTTTTTTACGAGGATATGATACTTTGCTCTGCACTGCTGCCATGATCGCAGGAGAAAAATTTTAGTCATTTTATGTTGAGCAACTCAACTATAACTGACGCGTTCCGTGTAACGTCATCTTCAGAATGCGTGTAGAAAGGTCATAAGGAGCGCAGTTTTTTTTTCGAGTAATTGTTGTTGTTGTTGTGGTCTTCACTCCTGAGACTCGTTTGATGCAGCTCTCCATGCTACTCTATCCTGTGCAAGCTTCTTCATCTCCCAGTACCTACTGCAGCCTACATCCTTCTGAATCTGCTTCGTGTATTCATCTCTTGGTCTCCCTCTACGATTTTTACCCTCCACGCTGCCCTCCAGTACTAAATTGGTGATCCCTTGATGCCTCAGAACATGTCCTACCAACCGGTCAATTCTTCTTGTCAAGTTGTGCCACAAACTCCTCTTCTCCCCAATTGTATTCAATACCTCCTCATTAGTTAAGTGATCTACCCATCTAATCTTCAGCATTCTTCTGTAGCACCACATTTCAAAAGCTTCTCTTCTCTTCCTCTCCAAACTATTTATCGTCCATGTTTCACTTCCATACATGGCTACACTCCATACAAATACTTTCAGAAACGACTTCCTGACACTTAAACAATACTCGATGTTACCAAATTTCTCTTCTTCAGAAACGCTTTTCTTGCCATTCCCAGTCTACATTTTACATCCTCTCTACTTCGACCATCATCAGTTATTTTGCTCCCCAAATAGCAAAACTCCTTTACTACTTTAAGTGTCTCATTTCCTAATCTAATTCCCTCAGCATCACTCGACTTAATTCGATTACATTCCATTATCCTCGTTTTCCTTTCAAGACACTGTCCATTCCGTTCAACTGCTCTTCCAGGTCCTTTGCTGTCTCTGACAGAATTACAATGTCATCGGCGAACCTCTAAGCTGTTAATTCTTCTCCATGGACTTTAATTCCTACTGCGAATTTTTCTTTTGTTTCCTTCACTGCTTGCTCAATATACAGATTAACATCGGGGAGAGGCTACAACCCTGTCTCACTCCCTTCCCAACCACTGCTTCCCTTTCATGCCCCTCCAGCTGCCATCTGGTTTCTGTACAAATTGTAAATAGCCTTTCGCTCCCTGTATTTTACCCCTGCCACCTTCAGAATTTGATAGAGAGTATTCCAGTTAACATTGTCAAAAGCTTTCTCTAAGTCTACAAATGCTAGAAACGTAGGTTTGCCTTTCCTTAATCTTTCTTTTAAGATAAGTCGTAGGGTCGGTATTGCCTCACGTGTTCCAACATTTCTACGGAATCCAAACTGATCTTCCCCGAGGTCGGCTTCTACCAGTTTTTCCATTTGTCTGTAAAGAATTCGAGTTAGTATTTTGCAGCTGTGACTTATTAAACTGATAGTTCGGTAATTTTCACATCTGTTAACACCTGCTTTCTTTGGGATTGGAATTATTATATTCTTCTTGAAGTCTGAGGGTATTTCGCCTGTCTCATACATCTTGCTCACCAGATGCTGGAGTTTTGTCATTACTGGCTCTCCCAAGGCCGCCAGTAGTTCTAATCGAATGTTGTCTACTCCCGGGGCCTTGTTTCGACACGGGTCTTTCAGTGCTCTGTCAAACTCTTCACGCAGTATCATATCTCCCATTTCATTTTCATCTACATCCTCTTCCATTTCCATAATATTGTCCTCAAGTACATCGCTCTTGTATAGACCCTCTATATACTCCTTCCACCTTTCTGCTTTCCCTTCTTTGCTTAGAACTGGGTTGTCATCTGAGCTCTTGATATTCATACAAGTGGTTCTCCTTTCTCCAAAGGTCTCTTTAATTTTCCTGTAGGCAGTATCTATGTTACCCCTAGTGAGACAAGCCTCTACATCCTTACATTTATCCTCTAGCCATGCCTGCTTAGCCATTTTGCACTTCCAGTCGATCTCATTTTTGAGACGTTTGTATTCCCTTTTGCCTGCTTCATTTACTGCATTTTTATATTTTCTCCTTTCATCAGTTAAATTCAATATTTCTTCTGTTACCCAAGGATTTCTACTAGCCCTCGTCTTTTTACCTACTTGATCCTCTGGTACCTTCACTATTTCATTCCTCAAAGATACCCATTCTTCTTCTACTGTATTTCTTTCCCCCATTCGTAACAATTGTTCCCTTATGCTGTCCCTGAAACTCTGTACAACCTCTGGTTTAGTCAGTTTATCCAGGTCCCATCTCCTTAAATTCGAGTAATTACCAAATAATAAAAATTTACAAAAGTTTAGATGATATAACATGCCATTACGAACGATGAGCAATGAATAATAACGTAAACATTTTCCTATCAAACATTCAGAAAACGCTAAGAATCATTGTGAGTTGAAAATGTAATATGTATTTTATTTATCAAAAATTATTTTTGTAACTTATGTAATCATCTTACACTTACATTATAGTAATATCTGAGGTCATGTTAATTTTTCGACACTAAAAGAGCGCCATTACAGATTTAGGTCGGCTCTTCTGTTCGGTTTCGATGTTAATGGTCGAACTGTATCTGTTCGTGTGATCGGGTGTGTGTGTATGTGTATGTATGTGTGTGTTGGGGGGAGGGGGGTTAGGTGGGTGTGAATCTGCCAAATATTTAAATATACGGTTATAGAGCAAATGCTGGAATTATTTAAATACTGGAAATACCCAACCATGTCAAATTCATTAAAATTTTTCAGCGTTTAGCATTTATAGCTGTTCGAGAATCACAGCTGGCGAGCTGCTGCCGCCGCCATTACGCGGCAAAGATGAATTTAAACTGGCCGTGCAAAAGGCGCACGACCTTCAACGGCTTAAATTAATTGTTTCATTTTGAGAACAGCAGAGAAGCTGAGCCCTACAGTTTCTAAACATTTTCTTACTGAATTTTGACTCAAAGTCCAACTTCAGACTTGGCCTCGACTATCGTAGGCACTTATAATATTTCTGTGAACAGTATAGAGTTCTGCTATTGTAAAGTCAAGGAAAGCATTAGCTAATGCAACAGTGAATTTTTTTCTGTCGCAGTCAATATTACTACAGATGCTAAATACGTTCTACGTAGGCATAACGCAAACTTATATGGTTCTCACAGGCACACGTAAAATTTGTATTATGTAAATTTATGCATGCAATATAACAGAGCGTGGCCGGAAAATGGTACTGTTGATTAACAACTTCATTATGCGGTCAAACAGAAATGGACTGGAAGTTATTTCATTACGACTTTTAAAGACATTCTGCGACAACAATTATCAGTTTTCTGCTGTCAAATGTTTATCTGACACTACAACAGTGACGCCGTAGCCGCAGCAGATAAAGTTTTTCTTTAGAATAAGGAGTTACATTACCGGTTTCAGTGAACTACGGCTTCAGTTTGAAATGTAAAACATCAGTTGGAGAATATGTAATGGGAACTGTGACCACACAACAAATACGAGAAAGAATGAGAGCCGGCAGCCAAGGCAGTGGTGGCTCAACCGCGTCACTACAAGTTATACCCATGCTTGCCCAAAGGTTCATTTCATGTCCTAATGTAGAACAAATAAAAGAAATACACCGTGGTAAAAATGGCCAAAGATTCTTGCAACCTGTCATGCTGTGACATATCGATCGTATGGCTGGTATAAATTCACAAGTCGCAAGTGTATCAAGCACGGCAAGCTTCCATATCGAATGCAGTACGTAATTTTACTATGTTCCGAAAAAAAAGAATCTCAAAACACGCTCTACTTTCAATTAGGAGTGACACGCTACTAGCTTACAAGGGGAGGCCGCCAATTGTGAAATTCAGATTCGATTCATACTGCGCATAATAAAAGCTCATGGCCAGAGGCGTAATGTGGCAAAGCACCAAGATGCACTTCTCAGCCGTTGTCGAGAAAATCGACAGTTAAAAGAAACCGTTGCGGTGAAATACTCTCTGCGATTAATAATTCTCTACAGCGTCGTGGCGCAGCGGTAAGCGCTCGGGTTCGTTATCCAAAAGTCGCCGGATCGAATCTCGCGCCATGCAACTTTTTTTATTATTAGTTTTTTGTAATTCATATATATATATATATATATATATATATATATATATATATATATATATTAATGAATTGCTTATGCATGTTGGTGAAGGCGGATCGCTCTCCAATTGTTCCGCCTCCATTTTTCCGTTTTTTTTTAACAGGGTGTACCAAAGCTCTCACGTCCGCACTGATTTTCGACGGTGTTATAAGATGCGCTAGGGACCGCATCTCCCTTCTTTCGAAGTTAGCAGGCAACTACGCTTTTATGCGGCGGCTCGTTTCGGCCCATTCAACATCTGTCCTTCAAGTGTAACGAGCGAGTAACGGAGTTTATATTTCATACCTGCCACAGCAAATCTGTGTTCGTGGGGTCTCTATTCTAATTCGAACGTTTGACTTACGCTACACTTATTCGTTTCGGAATATCGTTTCCACGTCTTCCGTTAACTATACGTGGTTAACATTATGAAGACAATTAATAACATAACAATTAATAACATATATATATATATATATATATATATATATATATATATATATATATATGAATTAAAAAAAACAAATACTAAAAAATAAAAAGGTTGCATGGCGAGGGATTCGATCCGGCGACCTTCGGATTACGAACACGAGCGCTTACCGGTGCTCCACGACGCTGTAGAAAATTGTTAATCGTAGAGAGTAGTTCAGCGCAACGGTTTCTTTTAACTGTCGATTTTCTCGACAACGGCAGAGAAGTGCATCTTGGTGCTTTGCCACATTACACCTCTGCCCATGAGCTCTTATTATGCGCAGTATGAATCGAATCTGAATTTCACAATTGGCGGCCTCCCCTTGTTAGTGTCAGTAGATGTTAGTAGGTGTCAGATGTATGGTCACAATTCCCATTGTACGGGGTGAGTCATCAACTATTGCCATCTAGAATAACTCCGAAAGTGCGACAGAAGCTGAAAAGTTTGTGGGACAAAAGTTGCACGGGGCAACGGGGGCTATAGAATGACGGTTTTTTGTTGGTAGGTGGGGTCGCGTCAGAGATATGAAGGTCAACTTTTTTTTTTTTTTTTTAATCGGATGCCGAAGTTTGGTACTTATTTTCTGAGAGCGGCTATCGAGACGAACCCAATGCTGTGTAACAGTAAGGTCTTTGAAGGTGCACGAAGGAGAAAATGGTGGCATGAACGTCGAATTACGCAAGGTGTTCGAAGTGATGAGAATGCAGTGCTGCAGTGAGTATCAATGCAGTGCTGCGATCTTCTTATCATGGACTGAGTGGTGGTATTCGTTGTCACTTAGGCACTTGTCGAAGCACATGCTCTGACAATTCTCTCTCGTATGTCGTGCAAATAGTAAAGTAGTAAAGGAGTTTTGCTATTTAGGGAGCAAAATAACTGATGATGGTCGAAGTAGAGAGGATGTAAAATGTAGACTGGCAATGGCAAGGAAATCGTTTCTGAAGAAGAGAAATTTGTTAACATCGAGTATAGATTTAAGGGTCAGGAAGTCGTTTCTGAAAGTATTTGTATGGAGTGTAGCCATGTATGGAAGTGAAACATGGACGATAACTAATTTGGACAAGAAGAGAATAGGAGCTTTCGAAATGTGGTGCTACAGAAGAATGCTGAAGATTAGATGGGTAGATCACGTAACTAATGAGGAGGTACTGAATAGGATTGGGGAGAAGAGAAGTTTGTGGCACAACTTGACTAGAAGAAGGGACCGGTTGGTAGGACATGTTCTGAGGCATCAAGGGATCACCAATTTAGTATTGGAGGGCAGCGTGGAGGGTAAAAATCGTAGAGGGAGACCAAGAGATGAATACACTAAGCAGATTCAGAAGGATGTAGGTTGCAGTAACTACTGGGAGATGAAGAAGTTTGCACAGGATAGAGTAGCATGGAGAGCTGCATCAAACCAGTCTCAGGACTGAAGACCACAACAACAACAACAACAACAGTAAATATTCGACGAACACGGCGCATCCATCTAACGTGCCATTGACATGTAAACACCATTCGACGGTTTCGCAATGCAACACTAGTAGGAACCTTAAGACTAGTATCGTCGAATCAAGCGAATGTGAATGATGTATTCCTTCGAAGAACAAGTCGATATGCTTCTCATTTAAGGAGAATGCTAACGAAATTTAGTGACACGTAGAGACTTACACGCTGAAAGATAACCTCAACGTACTCATCCTATACGTCGTACATTTAAGTATGTGGCGCATCGGAAACATATCCGGCAAAGGAAAGTTACTAACAATGAAAACGGAAATAGGTACGCTTGCCAATGTGGTTCGAGATCCTTGTGTTAGTTCGCGTCAAATCGCGAGGGAATCTGGCATGAGCCAGAGTAGTGTTGTTCGTGTTGTGCATCGCCATAAATATCATCCTTACCAAGTCAGTCTCCACCAACAATTAACTGGTGCGGACTGTATGCGTCGCATTGAATTCTGCCGATGGGCTCAACTTCAGATTCAGAGGGATGAAACATTTATCAATTTTATTTTATTTAGTGACGAGACTGCTCTCACAAACCACGGAAATGCTAATTTCCATAACATGCATTATTGGGTAAAAGAAAATCCATGTTGGCTGCGGCAAGTTGCACACCAAAAACCGTGGTCGGTGAGTGTATGGTGTGGGATTCTGGAGGGCAGAATTATACGCCCTATTTCATCGGAGTAAATCTTATTGGTAGGAAGTATACCACATTGGTGCAAGAAACATCAGGTCTGTTATCGGAAGAAAAGCCTTTTAGGAACAAGGAACAGAATGTGTTATCAACACGATGTGTGTCCGGCACATTTTTCGCTGATGTCTAGAAACGAGTTGCAGAGACAATTCCCAAATCGTTGGATTGGACCCGGAGGGGATGTGTCGTGGCCGGCTCGTTCGCCAGACCTGACGCCTCTGGATTTTTTCCAGTGATGATTCGTAAAAGGCATTGTTTATAAAGGCGTCCCAACTACGAGGTGCATTCAAGTTCTAAGGCCTCTGATTTTTTTCCTAATTAACTACTCACCCGAAACCGATGAAACTGGCTTTACTTCTCGACGTAATCGCCCTGCAGACGTACACATTTTTCACAACGCTGACGCCACGATTCCATGGCAGCGGCGAAGGCTTCTTTAGGAGTTTCTTTTGACGACTGCAAAATCGCTGAGGCAATAGCAGCACGGCCGGTGAATGTGCGGCCACGGAGAGTGTCTTTCATTGTTGGAAAAAGCCGAAAGTCACTAGGAGCCAGGTCAGGTGAGTAGGGAGCACGAGGAGTCACTTCAAAGTTGTTATCACGAAGAAACTGTTGCGTAACGTTAGCTCGATGTGCGGGTGCGTTGTCTCGGTGAAACAGCACACGCGCAGCCCTTCCCGGACGTTTTTGTTGCAGTGCAGGAAGGAATTTGTTCCTCAAAACATTTTCGTAGGAAGCACCTGTTACCGTAGTGCCCTTTGGAACGCAATGGGTAAGGATTACGCCCTCGCTGTCCCAGAACATGGACACCATCATTTTTTCAGCACTGGCGGTTACCCGAAATATTTTTGGTGGCAGTGAATCTGAGTGCTTCCATCGAGCTGACTGGCGCTTTGTTTCTGGATTGAAAAATGGCGTCCACGACTCATCCATTGTCGCAACCGACGAAAAGAAAGTCCCATTCATGCTGTCGTTGCGCGTCAACATTGCCCGGCAACGTGCCACACGGGCAGCCGTGTGGTCGTCCGTCAGCATTCGTGGCACCCACCTGGATGACACTTTTCGCATTTTCAGGTCGTCGTGCAGGATTGTGTGCACAGAACCCACAGAAATGCCAACTCTGGAGGCGACCTGTTCGACAGTCATTCGGCGATCCCCCAAAACAATTCTCTCCACTTTCTCGATCGTGTCGTCAGACCGGCTCGTGCGAGCCCGAGGTTGTTTTGGTTTGTTGTCACACGATGTTCTGCCTTCATTAAACTGTCGCACCTACGAACGCACTTTCCACACATCCGTAACTCCGTCACCACGTGTCTCCTTCAACTGTCGATGAATTTCAATTGGTTTCAGACCACGCAAATTCAGAAAACGAATGATTGCACGCTGTTCAAGTAAGGAAAACGTCGCCATTTTAAGTATTTAGAACAGTTCTGATTCTCGCCGCTGGCGGGTGAATTCCATCTGCCGTACGGTGCTGCCGTCTCTGGGACGTATTGACAATGAACGCGGCCTCATTTTAAAACAATGCGCATGTTTCTATCTCTTTCCAGTCCGGAGAAAACAAATCGGAGGCCTTAGAACTTGAACGCACCTCGTATACCTGAAGATATGCGAGAGAGAATTGTCAGAGCATGTGCTTCGATAAGAACCGAAGTGATAAGGAATACCACTCAATCGATGATAAGAAGATTTCAGCATTTACAACTGCCACGTCCCGTGTAAAATAAATATGAAGCGATAACGCTTTAGTCACAAAACATTACAATGGAGCACACATAGGCGGGCCACTAAGGGCTGCAGCGCATGTCGAGCTGAGGCAGGATCGGGCTGATATCGTGAACAGCTTTAGGTGCGTGGCCTGTAATCAGAAGGTGGTCGCCAAAGGACGAATTTTGGGTGCTACTGCCATTTTTTCTTAAGAGGTGTTCTTTGTATCTGGTTGTAAAGGCACGTCCTGTTTGTGCTATGTAGTAAGAATAGCACGTCTTATAGACACCAGAGTTTTTCAAAGGCGAACGCGTCGATATTAAATTATGAATAAATTTTTTTTTTCAAACTGTTATTGGTTGAAAAGGCGACATTACAGTTGTATTTATTACGAAGAAGGCCTTGTATCTGATAGGACTCAATGATAGAGGTGCCAGTTTTCTTTTTAAGAGTGTTATCCACTGTGCCAGGATCACATTCATTATTAACTGCTTTCGTTTTGATTATATTAATTTCTTTCTGGAATTTTTCTTCCGAGAGTGCAATGGAAGTAGCCCTGTGGATAGCAGACTGAAAGAACGCCTTTTTATGAGGTTGTGGGTGCATTCAAGAGGCAGGTACCATCTCATCGGTATACGTTTCTTTAAGAAAAACATTAAAAGAGATGTTATTTTCTTCTACTGTAAACCTCAAGTCGAAAAATTTCAATTGATGGGCCTCGTTTTCAAGGCCACAGTGGATAACACTCTTAAAAAGAAAACTCTTAAAAGAGTTACTACACTGTTTTTATTTTATACGGGCGATGCCAGTGGTAAATGTTTTATTTCGGATGAAGGAAGACACTCTTAGAAGTGGCCGAAACCTAGGTCAAAAAGACTTCATTTTCGCGACCGAGGGCTGCAACTGTTTTAATTTTGCTTTTATGCTTTCATTTCATTTTTTCTTGCAACCCGTTTCAGCGCTTCAGTGCGCCATGTTCAGGCTGCAGCTGATGCGGAACGCGTTGCTACGATGCCTTTATATATCGCATCAGTTGCCAGCACAACTGGATACGCACATAATGTGCCAGCAGCCTGACCACCTGCAGCCGCTGATTTTAATAGAGTACCACATCACTGCTTCCCGAAAATGTCACAAAAAATTAAGAACAACAGGCATTCAGGAGAGACGGGAGGTACTACGGTTGGTTGGTTCATTTCGGGGAGGGACCAAACAACGTGGTCATCAGTTCCAAAGGGATTAGGGACGGAAGTGCGCAGTGTCCTTTCAAAGGAACCATCCCGGCATTTGCCTGAAGCGATTCAGGGAAATCGCGGAAAACCTAAATGAGGATGGCCGGACGCGGGTTTGAACCGTCGTCCTCCCGAATGCGAGTCCAGAGTGGTAGCCGCTGCGCCACCTCGCTCTGTGAGGCACTACGGATCTTATTTTTGCAGTGAGACTGCTCACAGAAAAATACTGGGAGTACGGAAGAAACCTCGCGATTGTATCTGTGGGCGTTGAGAAAGCGTATGACAGTTTTCCTTGAAGCAAGATGTGGGACTGTTTGCAAGACATACAGGTGCCAAAGTACCTGATCGATAAATTGAAGATGGTCTACCAAAAGGGTTACAGCTGTGTGCAGACACGCAACGGACGATCAGAATGGTTTGAAAGAAGGAGAGGCGTCGAACAACGAAGTACCCTATCACGGCTCCTGTTTGTAACAGTAATGGACAAGATCATAAAATATATCAAGAAAATAGACGCCGATCCAAATGCCCTGGTTTTGCTCATGATTTGATAGTATGGGGAGACGTTTCCAGAATGAGATTTTCACTCTGCAGCGGAGTGTGCGCTGATGTGAAACTTGCTGGCAGATTAAAACTGTGTGCCGGACCGAGACTCGAACTCGGGACCTTTGCCTTTCGCGGGCAAGTGCTCTTTCCCGCGAAAGGCAAAGGTCCCGAGTTCGAGTCTCGGTCCGGCACACAGTTTTAATCTGCCAGGAAGTTTCTTAGTATGGGGAGAGACACAAGCTGAAGCACATAAGAAACGTAATGATTGGAACAACGCATTTAGAAATTTCGGACTGAAAAAACGGAAAACAAAGACAGCAGAAATCACCATCAACAGGCACGGAACAACCTCAAATAAATATCTAGAAGGAGTCAAACTAGAATCTGTTTGTCATTTCAGGCACCTAGCAAGCATGATCTCGAAAGACGACACCATTAAGCAGGAGTCACAGAAAGCATCCAATTGACAGTCATATCAGAAATCTTCTCTGGGATGATAAAATCCCACGAAAAACAAACGCGATCATATACCACACGTATTTCGTGCCAGTCCTAACAGTTATTTATGTCATTTATTTACACGTCAAGTTCCGTAGGACCAAATTGAGGACCAAATATCTAAGGTCATGGAACGTGTCAGTACATGAAATTACAACATAAAAGTAATAACAGATAAAAATAAATGTTCATGAACCTGAAAGAAGTTCTTCCGTAAACGCTATCAGCAATACAATAAGAATGAGCTTAATTTTTCAAGGAACTCCTCGAGAGAATAGGAGGAGTGACCCATGAGAAAACTGTCCAGTTTCGATTCGAAAGCGCGTGGATTACTGCTAAGATTTTTGAATTCCAGTGGCAGCTTATTGAAAATGGATGCAGCAGTATACTGCACACCTTGCTGCACAGGAGTTAAGGAAGTCAGATCCAGATGCAGGTTTGATTCCTGCCGAGTATGTGGTTTAGAAGCATGTACCCTACTAAACAAAGACCTCAGAAGAATTTAGGCAACAAAAATGAGCTATATAATTTTATATAACATTGGCGTAGAACAGCGGTCTTATTGTGATAAAATTATTTAAAAGCGGTCTTGATCGCGGCCAATGTTACCTTGCGACCGGTTCCGGTCTTTTAATATCACGCCATCATCAGCGTTTGCACCCTGTGGATGACGGCGCCAGCCAGATGGTGCAAATTCTGATGATGGCCTGTAATTAAAAGGCCGCAACCGGTCGCAAGGTAACATCGGCCGCGATCAAGACCGCTTTTAAATAATTTTAAAGATGAGATTCCTTAGAACTATGAACAAAACAAGTAGAAAAGATAAAATCAGGAAAGAGGTAAATAGAAAAGCAGCTGGTATTGAGATTCCCGTTACCTGTGTCACAAAGAAACGAAAAGTTCAGTGGTATGGGCACGTAATGAGAATGAACAGCCAAAGACCTGCCAAATAGTATTTCAACGCGAAACTCGTAGGAAGAAGAGCGCGGAGAAGACCAAGAAAACGCTGGATAGAGACTGTAAGATCAGATGTGGAGGAGAAGGGATACACCGAGCGAGGAGGCGCAGTCGTTAGACAATGGACTCGCATTCGGGAGGACGACGGTTCAATCCCGCGTCCGGCCATCCTGATTTGGTTTTCCGTGTTTTCCATAATCGCAAATGCTGGGATGGTTCCTTTGAAAGGGCACGGCCGACTTCCTTCCCCGTTGTTGTTGTTGCGGTCTTCAGTCCTGAGACTGGTTTGATGCAGCTCTCCATGCTACTCTATCCTGTGCAAGCTACTTCATCTCCCAGTACCTACTGCAACCTACATCCTTCTGAATCTGCTCAGTGTATTCATCTCTTGGTCTCCCCCTACGATTTTTACCCTCCACGCTGCCCTCCAATACTAAATTGGTGATCCTTCAATGTCTCAGAACATGTCCTACCAACCGATCCCTTCTTCTGGTCAAGTTGTGCCACAAACTTCTCTTCTCCCCAATCCTATTCAATACTTCCTCATTAGTTATGTGATCTACCCATCTAATCTTCAGCATTCTTCTGTAGCACCACATTTCGAAAGCTTCTATTCTCTTCTTGTCCAAACTAGTTATCGTCCATGTTTCACTTCCATACATGGATACACTCCATACAAATACTTTCAGAAACGACTTCCTGACACTTAAATCGATACTCGATGTTAACAAATTTCTCTTCTTCAGAAACGCTTTCCTTGCCATTGCCAGTCTACATTTTATATCCTCTCTACTTCGACCATCATCACTCATTTTGCTCCCTAAATAGCAAAACTCCTTTACTACTTTAAGTGCCTCATTTCCTAATCTAATTCCCTCAGGATCACCCGATTTAATTCGACTACATTCCATTATCCACGTTTTGCTTTTGTTGATGTTCATCTTATATCCTCCCTTCAAGACACCATCCATTCCGTTCAACTGCTCTTCCAAGTCCTTTGCTGTCTCTGACAGAATTACACTGTCATCGGCGAACATCAAAGTTTTTATTACTTCTCCATGAATTGTAATACCTACTCCGAATTTTTCTTTTGTTTCCTTTACTGCTTGCTCAATATACAGATTGAATAACATCGGGGAGAGGCTACAACCCTGTCTTACTCCCTTCCCAACGACTGCTTCCCTTTCATGTCCCTCGACTGTTATAACTGCCATCTGGTTTCTGTACAAATTGTAAATAGCCTTTCGCTCCCTGTATTTTACCCCTGCCACCTTCAGAATTTGAAAGAGAGTATTCCAGTCAACATTGTCAAAAGCTTTCTCTAAGTCTACAAATGCTAGAAACGTAGGTTTGCCTTTCCTTAATCTTTCTTCTAAGATAAGTCGTAAGGTCAGTACTGCCTCACGTGTTCCAGTATTTCTACGGAATCCAAACTGACGTTCCCCGAGGTCGGCTTCTACAAGTTTTTCTATTCGTCTGTAAAGAATTCTTGTTAGCATTTTGCAGCTGTGGCTTATTAAACTGATAGTTCGGTAATTTTCACATCTCTCGACACCTGCTTTCTTTGGGATTGGAATTATTATATTCTTCTTGAAGTCTGAGGGTATTTCGTCTGTTTCATACATCCTGCTCACCAGATGGTAGAGTTTTGTCAGGACTCTTCCTTCCCCATCCTCTGCTAATCCGACGACACAGATGACCTCGCTGTTTGGTCTCTTCCCCCAAACAATCCAATCCAATCCAATGGGTTGAGAAGGGATACGAATGGGAAGCTGTCCTGGAACAGAAGGTGTATGGACAGAGTAGGAAAGGGCGACCGCTTGTACACCACACCGGGGAAACTGGATCTGGAAAACGATGTGACCCATGTGATATCACTTCTTCTGTGTTGTTATTTCTTCCTCCTCCGCCTGGAAGCCCTTCCAGAGCGAGACTGGCCGGGGAGTGTGGGCCCCAGGACGGAACCGCGTGGGACCCCCCGACGGCGCGCTGCAGGGCGTCCAGCGTTGCGTCATCGGCGCCGGAGCGGAACCGGCCAGACGTGACTTCTCGCGTGACGCGAGACACGGCCGCAGCTCGAGATAGGTCACGCGCGCGCCGCCGCGCAGCCTAACCAGCCCACAGCACCCTCCGCCGCGCACCGCGCACTGCATGCTCTGCGCCTACCACACACGCCAACAAGTGGAAGCCTACACCGCCGACATCAAAAACAGTTTCCTCAGCAACAGTCTCCTGCCTGGTTTGATGTGGCCCGCCACGTAATTCCTCTGCTTTGCCAACCTCTTTATCTCACAGTTGCACTTGCAACCTACATCCTCTACTATTTCTACTTTTACATCTACATCTACATCCATACTCCGCAATCCACCTGACGGTGTGTGGCGGAGGGTACCTTGAGTACCTCTATCGGTTCTCCCTTCTATTCCAGTCTTGTATTGTTCGTCGAAAGAAGGATTGTCGGTATGCCTCTGTGTGGGCTCTAATCTCTCCGATTTTATCCTCACGGTCTCTTCGCGAGATATACGTAGGAGGGAGCAATATACTGCTCGACTCCTCGGTGAAGGTATGTTCTCGAAACTTCAACAAAAGCCCGTACCGAGCTACTGAGCGTCTCTCCTGCAGAGTCTTCCACTGGAGTATATCTGTCATCTCCGTAACGCTTTCGCGATTACTAAATGATCCTGTAACGAAGCGCGCTGCTCTCCGTTGGATCTTCTCTATCTCTTCTATCAACCGTATCTGGTACGGATCCCACACCGGTGAGCAATATTCGAGCAGTGGGCGAACAAGTGTACTGTAACCTACTTCCTTTGTTTAAGGACTGCATTTCCTTAGGATTCTTCCAATGAATCTCAGTCTGGCATCTGCTTTACCGACGATTAATTTTATATGGTCATTCCATTTCAAATCACTCCTAATGCCTACTCCCAGATAATTTACGGAATTAGCTGCTTCCAGTTGCTGACCTGCTATATTCTAGCTAAATGATAAGGGATCTGTCTTTCTGTGTATTCGCAGCACATTACACTTGTCTACATTGAGATTCAATTGCCATTTCATGCACCATGCGTCAATTCGCTGCAGATCCTCCTGCATTTCAGTTCAATTTTCCATTCTTACAACCGCTCAATATACTACAGCAGCATCTGCAAAAAGCCTCAGTGAACTTCCGATGTTACGCACAAGGTCATTTATGTATATTGTGAATAGCAACGGTCCTACGACACTCCCCTGGGGCACACCTGAAATCACTCTTACTTCGGAAGACTTCTCTCCATTGAGAATGACATGCTGCGTTCTGTTATCTAGGAACTCTTCAATCCAATCACACAATTGGTCTGATAGTCCATATGCTCTTAGTTTGTTCATTAAACGACTGTGGGGAACTGTATCGAACGCCTTGCGGAAGTCGAGAAACACGGCATCTACCTGGGAACCCGAGTCTATGGCCCTCTGAGTCTCGCGGACGAATAGCGCGAGCTGGGTTTCACACGACCGTCTTTTTCGAAACCCGTGCTGATTCCTACAGAGTAGATTTCTAGTCTCCAGAAAAGTCATTATACTCGAACATAATACGTGTTCCAAAATTCTACAACTGATCGACGTTAGAGATATAGGTCTATAGTTCTGCACATCTGTTGGACGTCCCTTCTTGAAAACGGGGATGACCTGTGCCCTTTTCCAATCCTTTGGAACGCTACGCTCTTCTAGAGACCTACGGTACACCGCTGCAAGAAGCGGGGCAAGTTCCTTCGCGTACTCTGTGTAAAATCGAACTGGTATCCCATAAGATCCAGCGGCCTTTCCTCTTTTGAGCGATTTTAAGTGTTTCTCTATCCCTCTGTCGTCTATTGCGATATCTACCATTTTGTCATCTGTGCGACAATCTAGAGAAGGAACTACAGTGCAGTCTTCCTCTGTGAAACAGCTTTGGAAAAAGACAGTTAGTATTTCGGCCTTTAGTCTGTCATCCTCTGTTTCAGTACCATTTTGGTCACAGAGTGTCTGGACATTTTGTTTTGATCCACCTACCGCTTTGACATAAGACCTAAATTTCTTAGGATTTTCTGCCAAGACAGTACATAGAACTTTCGAATTCATTGAACGCCTCTCGCATAGTCCTCCTCAGACTACATTTCGCTTCGCGTAATTTTTGTTTGTCCGCAAGGCTTATGTTTGCTGTGAAGTTCCCTTTGCTTCCGCAGCAGTTTTCTAACTCGGCTGTTGTACCACGGTGGCTCTTTTGCATCTCTTGCGATCTTGCTTGGCACACATTGCTATTTGCTGGATGTATTCCAATGTCTGTCTTCCTCTACAGTTTTTGCCCTCTACAGCTCCCTCTAGTACCATGGAAGTCGTTCCCTCATGTCTTAGCAGATATCCTGTCATCCTGTTCCTTCTCCTTATCAGTGTTTTCCACATATTCCTTTCCTCTCCGATTCTGCGTAGAACCTCCTCATTCCTTACCTTATCACTCCACCTAATTTTCAACATTCGCCTGTAGCAGCACATCTCAAATGCTTCTATTCTCTTTTATTCCAGTTTTCCCACAGTCCATGTTTCACTACCATACAATGCTGTCCCCCAAACGTACATTCTCAAAATTTTTTCCCCACGCTTTGAAGTCTACGTTTCATACTAGTAGACTTTTCTTTGCCAGGAATGACGTCTTTGCCTGTTCTAATCTGCTTTTTCGCTCCCCTTGCTTCGTGCGTCATTTTGCTTCCAAAGTAGCAGATTTGCTTAACTTCGTCTATTTTGTGGTCCCCAATTTTTATGACAAGTTTATCGCTGATCTCATTTCTGCCATTTGCCATTACTTGCGCCTTCCTTCTGCATCTGCATCTAGATGGTTACTCTGCAATTCACACTCAAGCGCCTGGCAAAGGGTTCATCGAACCATTTTCACCGGCCGGTGCGGCCGAGCGGTTCTAGGCGCTTCAGTGCGGAACCGCGCTGCTGCTACGGTCGCAGGTTCGAATCCTGCCTCGGGCATGGATGTGTGTGATGTCCTTAGGTTAGTCAAGTTTAAGTAGTTCTAAGTTCAAGGGGACTGGTGACCTCAGAAGTTAAGTCCCATAGTGCCCAGAGCTATTTGAACCATTCTCATGCTACTTCTCTACCATCCCACTCTCTAATGACGCGTGGGAAAAACGCACACCTAAACCTTTCCGTTCGAGTTCTGATTTCTCTCATTTTATTATGGTGATCATTTCTCCCTACGTGGGTAGGTGTCACCAAAATATTTTCGCATTCGAACGTGAAAGTTGGTGATTGAAATTTCGTATATAGATCTCGCCACAAAGAAAACCGCCTTTGTTTCAGTGACTGCCACCCCAACTTGCGTATCATATCAGTGACACTCTCACCCCTATTGCGCGATAACACGAAACGAGCTGCACTTCTTTGCACTTTTTCGATGTCCTCCGTCAATCCTACCTGGTAAGGATCCCACACCGCGCAGCAATATTCCAGCAGAGGACGGACAAGTGTAATGTAGGCTGTCTCTTAAGTGGGTTTGTCGCATCTCCTAAGTGTTCTGCCAACAAAGCGCAGTCTTTGTTTCGCGTTCCCCACAGTATTAGCTACGTGGTCTTTCCAATTTAAGTTGCTCGTAATTCTAATTCCTAGGTATTTAGTCGAACTGACAGCTCTTAGATTTGTGCGATTTATCGTATACCCAAAATTTATCGGATTTCTTTTACTACCCAAATGTGGATGCCTCGCACTTTTCTTTTTTTAGTGGTAAGTGGCACTTTTCGCACCGTACAGAAATTCTCTCTAGATCACTTTGTAATTGGAATTGATCGTCTGATGAATTTAGTAGACGGTAAATTACAGAGTCATCTGCAGACAACATAAGGGAGCTGCTCAGATTATTACCTAGATGGTTTGTGTAAATGAGGAACAGCAGAGGGCCTATGACACTACCTTGCGGAACGCCAGATATCACTTTTGTTCTACTCGATGATTTACCGTCTATCACTACGAACTGCGAGCTCTCTGAGGGGGAAATCACGAATCCAGTCACACAACTGAGGCGATACTCCATATGCACGCAATTTGATTAATAGTCGCTTGTGAGGAACGGTCCTTCCGTTTACTCTCAATCCATATGCCGCACTCAGTGGACTGTTCATTCCATCCGACACCTCTTGCGATGTAGTCGACTTAAGTCGGGTGATGCTGAGGGAATTAGATTAGGAAATGAGACACTTAAAGTAGTAAAGGAGTTTTGCTATTTGGGGAGCAAAATAACTGATGATGGTCGAAGTAGAGAGGATATAAAATGTAGACTGGCAATGGTAAGGAAAGCGTTTCTGAAGAAGGGAAATTTGTTATCATCGAGTATAGATTTAAGTGTCAGGAAGTCGTTTCCGAATGTATTTGTATGGAGTGTAGCCATGTATGGAAGTGAAACGTGGACGATAAATAGTTTGGACAAGAAGAGAATAGAAGCTTTCGAAATGTGGTGCTACAGAAGAATGCTGAAGGTTAGATGGGTAGATCACGTAACTAATGAGGAGGTATTGAATAGGATTGGGGAGAAGAGGAGTTTGTGGCACAACTTGACAAGAAGAAGGGACCGGTTCGTAGGACATGTTCTGAGGCATCAGGGGACCACAAATCTAGCATTGGAGGGCAGCGTGGAGGGTAAAAATCGTAGAGGGAGACCAAGAGATGAATACACCAAGCAGGTTCAGAAGGATGTAGGCTGCAGTAGGTACTGGGAGATGAAGAAGCTTGCACAGGATAGAGTAGCATGGAGAGCTGCATCAAACCAGTCTCTGGACTGAAGACCACAACAACAACAACCTGTTGTAATCCTCCTTCACTTCCATTCAAGACAGCGACGTCATCAGTGAATCTTGTCAGTGCTCAAGTTTGACACTGGATATTAATCCCAGTCTCTAAGCTTTCTTTCATTTCCTGCATGGCTTTCTCGTTGTATAGACTGAACAGCAGGGAAGGAAGACTACATTCCTCTGTTACGCTCTTTTTTTCAAATAAAAGAACTTCATTCTTAGTCTTCCATTCTTATTCTTGCCTCGTGGCTGTTGCTTATTATTTCTTATTCCCTATAGCTCAGCCGCCCGGAGTGGCCGAGCGGTTCTAGGTGCTACAGTCTGGAACCGCACAACCGCTACGGTCGCAGGTTCGAATTCTGCCTCGGACATGGACGTGTCTGATGTCCTTAGGTTAGTTAGGTTTAAGTAGAATGAGATTTTCACTCTGCAGCGGAGTGTGCGCTGATATGAAACTTCCTGGCAGATTAAAACTGTGTGCCCGACCGAGACTCGAACTCGGGACCTTTGCTTTTCGCGGTCAAGTGCTTGGGTAGCTCAGTTGGTAGAGCACTTGCCCGCGGAAGGCAAAGGTCCCGAGTTCGAGTCTAGGTTTAAGTAGTTCTAAGTTCTAGGGGACTGATGAACTCAGAAGTTAAGTCCCATAGTGCTCAGAGACATTTGAACCATTTGAACCCTATAGCTCAGTCTTACTTTTACACTATTTCGAACGACTAGCACCATTTTAAGTTGCCAAATGCTCTTTCTAGGTCGACAAATCCTGTGAGCGTGTCTTGATTTTTCTTCAGTCTTGCTTCCACTATCGTGGCCAACACCAGAAGCGCTCCTCTACTGCCCTTACCTTCCCTACCCTACATCTTATCGTCATTCCACACATCCTACATTTTCGTTTGAATCTTTTTTGTGTATTACTCTTATTAGGAAATCGATTACATTATTTCTTACGATTACTTACGAAAATTTTTAAGCATGTTGTAGGTAGGGTGAGTCGCGATAAAATCAGAGTTTACATATACATATACACTACTTGCCATTAAAATTGCTACACCACGAAGATGACGTGCTACAGACGCGAAATTTAACCGACAGGAAGAAGATGCTGTTGATATGCAAATTATTACCTTTTCACAGCATTCACACAAAATTGGCGCCGGTGGCGACACCTACAACGTGCTGACATGGGGAAAGTTTCCAACGGATTTCTCGTACACAAACAGCAGTTGACCAGCGTTGCCTGGTGAAAGGTTGTTGTGGTGCCTCGTGTAAGGAGGAGAAATGCGTACCATCACGTTTCCGACTTTGGTAAAGGTCGGATTGTAGCCTGTCGTGATTGCGGTTTATCGTATCGCGACATTGCTGCTCGCGTCGGTCGAGATCCGATGACTGTTAGCAGAATGTGGAATCGGTGGGTTCAGTAGGGTAATACGGAACGCCGTGCTGGATCCCAACCGCCTCGTATCACTAGCAGTCGAGATGACAGGCATCTTATCCGCACGGCTGTAACGGATCGTGCAGCCACGTCTCGATCCCTGAGTCGACAGATGGGGACGTTTGCAAGACAACAACCATCTGCACGAACAGTTCGACGACGTTTGCAGCAGCACGGACTATCAGCTCGGAGACCGTGGCTGCGGTTACCCTTGACGCTGCATCACAGACAGGAGCGTCTGCGATGGTGTACTCGACGACGAACCTGGGTGCACGAATGGCAAAACGTCATTTATTCGGATGAGTCCAGGTTCTGTTTACAGCATCACGATGGTCGCAACTCACATTGGAAGCATATATTCGTCATCGCCATACTGGCGTTTCACCCGGCGTGATGGTATGGGGTGCTATTGGCTACACGTCTCGGTCACCTCTTGTTCGCACTGACGGCACTTTGAACAGTGGACGTTACATTTCAGATGTGTTACGACCCGCGGCCCTACCCTTCATTCGATCCCTGCGAAACCCTACATTTCAGCAGGATAATGCACGACCGCATCTTGCAGTTCCTGTACGGGCCTTTCTGGATACAGAAAATGTTCGACTGCTGCCCTGGCCAGCACATTCTCCAGATCTCTTACCAATTGAAAACGTCTGGTCAATGGTGGCCGAGCAACTGGCTCGTCACAATACGCCAGTCACTACTCTTGATGAACTGTGGCATCGTGTTGAAGCTGCGTGGGCAGCTATACCTGTACACGCCATCCGAGCTCTGTTTGACTCAACGCGCAGGTGTATCGAGGCTGTTATTACGGCCAGAGGTGGCTGTTCTGGGTACTGATTTCTCAGGATCTATGCACCCAAATTGCGTGAAAATGTAATCACATGTCGGTTCTAGTGTAATATTTTTGCCCAATGAATACACGTTTATCATCTGAATTTCTTCTTGGTGTAGCAATTTTAATGGCCAGTAGTGTATATACATGTCCGAAAGAACAGATACCATCTTGGTATATATATAGTTAAGGCTCACCAGCCACTTGACCATCTCCTTCTTCTGTGCGAATACACAGTGCCCGAACTCTTACGGGAATCGGCAGTAAAACCCCGAGTTTTGAGTATAATGGGCAGGGGCACTACGAATATAGTGTGGGACAATAAGTTGGGGATGTGGGTCTCACGGGAGGCGTGGCAGAGACAAATCCCTGCAGACGCACTATCCTCTGTGCCCACGGAGGCTGAGATGGATAGAGCTTCTCTGCCATGTAAGCAGGAGATCCCGGGTTCGAGTCCTGGGCGGGGCACACATTTTTCAACTGTCCCCGCTGACTTATATCAACGCCCGTATGCACCTAGGGGTATTCATTTCATTGTAAAATCAGAGTTACCACTTCGTTAAAGTACAACAGAATAAGAAATTGGCCAGTTGCTATTAGCACTTGCGCACGCAGGTTTCCGTACAAACTTAATCATGTATATGGACAGTTCATCCAAACACAGAATGGAGGATTTCGAGGATTTTTGCCTGTTATGGACACTGATATTGGGGAGATATCGGTCCCGGGATTGCAACACTTCCCATTCCAAGTTTGAAGTCCGATAACAAATGTCATAAGAAATATTTTTTCGACTGGCATAAATACAAACCACCAATTTCGGATTTTTTCCTATACTTGCTCCGTAGACGCATCTTGCCAAATTTCACGGTTCTAACTGATTGGGAAGTCCCCTACAGGTTTTGCTGAGTGCGTTTTGAAGAATCAAAGCATGTGATATAAATGGTCGTATCTTTTGACTGAACTGATTTAGAAGCTTGAAATTTTGACACCGCGAAGGGAGCGTAGGCCTTAGTATGTGACGTAACTTTGAACTTGAAACGTCTACTCGCTCCTGAGCTAAAAGGTCGGGCAGATAGACAGGGGAATGGGCGGACAACGAAGCAGACCTCTGAGGATTCCGTTTTCACACACTGACGCACAGAATCCCAAAAATTGAAAGAAATGTAAACATTAGACGAGGAGAATGAGCGAAGGAATAGGAACTGCTGATACACAGATACTGATATATGTTACGAAAAATCGGTGAAATACCTCGAAATCAAATGGGAGATATTGTCTGAATTAAGCGGGAACAGTCATCCGACTTGAGAGTGAAGAAGAGAAGGCGACAAACTGTCTTACACAGAACAATACAACACAATACAATACAATACAATAGCTCAAGAGGATATACACTCCTGGAAATGGAAAAAAGAACACATTGACACCGGTGTGTCAGACCCACCATACTTGCTCCGAACACTGCGAGAGGGCTGTACAAGCAATGATCACACGCACGGCACAGCGGACACACCAGGAACCGCGGTGTTGGCCGTCGAATGGCGCTAGCTGCGCAGCATTTGTGCACCGCCGCCATCAGTGTCAGCCAGTTTGCCGTGGCATACGGAGCTCCGTCGCAGTCTTTAACACTGGTAGCATGCCGCGACAGCGTGGACGTGAACCGTATGTGCAGTTGACGGACTTTGAGCGAGGGCGTATAGTGGGCATGTGGGAGGCCGGGTGGACGTACCGCCGAATTGCTCAACACGTGGGGCGTGAGGTCTCCACAGTACATCGATGTTGTCGCCAGTGGTCGGCGGAAGGTGCACGTGCCCGTCGACCTGGGACCGGACCGCAGCGACGCACGGATGCACGCCAAGACCGTAGGATCCTACGCAGTGCCGTAGGGGACCGCACCGCCACTTCCCAGCAAATTAGGGACACTGTTGCTCCTGGGGTATCGGCGAGGACCATTCGCAACCGTCTCCATGAAGCTGGGCTACGGTCCCGCACACCGTTAGGCCGTCTTCCGCTCACGCCCCAACATCGTGCAGCCCGCCTCCAGTGGTGTCGCGACAGGCGTGAATGGAGGGACGAATGGAGACGTGTCGTCTTCAGCGATGAGAGTCGCTTCTGCCTTGGTGCCAATGATGGTCGTATGCGTGTTTGGCGCCGTGCAGGTGAGCGCCACAATCAGGACTGCATACGACCGAGGCACACAGGGCCAACACCCGGCATCATGGTGTGGGGAGCGATCTCCTACACTGGCCGTACACCACTGGTGATCGTCGAGGGGACACTGAATAGTGCACGGTACATCCAAACCGTCATCGAAGCCATCGTTCTACCATTCCTAGACCGGCAAGGGAACTTGCTGTTCCAACAGGACAATGCACGTCCGCATGTATCCCGTGCCACCCAACGTGCTCTAGAAGGTGTAAGTCAACTACCCTGGCCAGCAAGATCTCCGGATCTGTCCCCCATTGAGCATGTTTGGGACTGGATGAAGCGTCGTCTCAGGCGGTCTGCACGTCCAGCACGAACGCTGGTCCAACTGAGGCGCCAGGTGGAAATGGCATGGCAAGCCGTTCCACAGGACTACATCCAGCATCTCTACGATCGTCTCCATGGGAGAATAGCAGCCTACATTGCTGCGAAAGGTGGATATACACTGTACTAGTGCCGACATTGTGCATGCTCTGTTGCCTGTGTGTATGTGCCTTTGGTTCTGTCAGTGTGATCATGTGATGTATCTGACCCCAGGAATGTGTCAATAAAGTTTCCCCTTCCTGGGACAATGAATTCACGGTGTTCTTATTTCAATTTCCAGGAGTGTAGTTAGGGCACGGAATGACGCAGTGGGATATCTTGCTTTTTTTTCAGACTGATTTTTCAGCAGTTCTATCCAACTAGCGCTTGTTTCCATTACATCTGAAGGCATAACTAGGCCGTCTGCAAATTCTACACTGTCTATTTGTAACCTAATCTAACTCACTCATTGTTTATCTTACTCCTACTGATATTCTACACTCCTTTTCTTGAACAAAATTAAAGAACAGAGCGGAGAGGCTATATCCCTGTCTAATTCCAATTTAGATCTCAAAACCCCTAATTCAGTTTAGAATGGCATCACCTAATCAAAATTCTGCTTTCACTATCTAAGACCAGTTCACTGAGAGTTTCGAACAGTGACTTCCTTCCAACTGAGTCATAGATCTTCTAAAGTCAATAAAAGCGACTGTGAAATTTAGAGGTCTTCTTTTCAGACACATTACCATTTTCTTTAAGTTGAGAATCTGCTCTAAACATGATCCATTCTTTCCAAAATACCAGTTTGAGGATGAGGTTTCTGTTCTGCCCTTGCTAATAACGTTTTCGGCTATATTTTACAGGTAAGCAATAGCAGACAACCGCTTCTGTAGTTTTTCACGTCCGTTTTATCACCTAATTTTTTGTGCACTGGGTCCGCCAAAGTTATCTTTCAGTCTCCAGGAATGTCTTCCGTTAACCAAATATTTTGGTCGATTCTGGCTAGATTGCCAAGAAATTTACTATCTGAATATTTACAAAATTCTACGGTTACGGAATCCTCCCCAGGGGCTTCATTGTTTTTCAGGGATTTGACGATTTCTTTGATTTCCCCTTTCATCGGGAGATCTGGGTCTGAGTGAGTTCTTGTGTAAAGTTAAATCATGATTTCGGACATTCACAATTTAACAACTTTTCAAAATACATTTCTTATCATTATTATGTGCTATTTTCCCATTTCAGTAGTAAAGCGCAGGTTTGATGGAAAATATATACTTATGTGCTTACTGAAAGTCTTATAGAAACGTCTATTGAGTTATTATCCCCTGTGAAGTTGGGATCTGTTTGTTTTAATTGTTATTTATCATAATTCCTGTAAGTATTCGCGATCTGTCTGGTTGTTTCCTTGCTCGTTTCAAGGAATCTTGTCCTGTTTTACGTGTTCTTGTCTTCATTCCATTTGTGCCATGCATTTTATCTTTTCATGAATGCTTCATCACATTCCAGATTCCACCACATATGAGTTTTGATTTTGGTCAAGAGATTTTGTTATTTATTCTGGTGTTTGATAAGGATACATTTCAGTCGTTCATAATTTTATGGATTTTCGGTTTTCAGACTATCCCTAAAATTTCTTCCTTGTTTTGAGTTTTTCAGATTCCTTCGTTCGGCTTGTCTGTTGGTATCTACTGGGTAAAATATATCTTTGGTTTTAGATAGACTTTGCTCAGACCACATCTGTTACTCTTCCGCCGTTCTTTCCTGCCCTTTTACGCTTTGTATTGTTCCTGACAATGTTCGAGGATTTTTTTTTTCATTCTGTCCAATTATGCATTAAAAGCCGGCCGGGGTGGTCGAGCGGTTCTAGGCGCTACAGTCTGGAACCGCGCGACCGCTAGGATCGCAGGTTCGAATCCTGCCTCGGGCATGGGTGTGTGTGATATCCTTAGTTAGGTTTAAGTAGTTCTAAGTTCTAGGGGGCTGATGACCACAGCAGTTAAGTCCCAGAGTGCTCAGAGCCATTTGAACCATTTTTTTTTTTTTTTTGCATTAAAATGCCCCAGAGTATCATATGTGTAGGGCATTCAGCCTAGAACGAAATCTGCAGCTTTTAAGCGTCTCCTCAGGATACGGAAAAAATGCTCCTCTCAAACCCTCAATTCAGGTGAGTTTCAAATAGAAATCCAGAATGTTAAGGTAATAAGAAATTCACCTGAATTGGGTGGTTGGAGAGGTGCATATTTTCCGTATCCTGAGGAGATGCTTAAAAGCAGTAGATTTCATTCTAGGCTGAATGCTCTACACATTTTATTCTTTCACCGTTGTTTCCGGTCCTTTTATGCTCTGTGTTCTTCCCAACGATGTTCGAGGATTTTTTTTTTTCATCCTGTCAAATCATGCATTAAAATCCCCCAGTAGTATTATAGTAGCATGGGGCGACTACCATAAATAAGGCTGTCTTTCTTTCCAGACGGACTGTTGCGTCAACGACCAGGAAGTGCTGCCAACATTGCGCAGCACGCAACAGTTCCGGAGTCCGTGCTACGCAGCGCGTTGTCAGCACTGACTGCGCATGCGCACTCGGAGCGGCCCCGTCTGTCTTTCTTTTTTTTCTGCTGTTGCGCATGCGCACTTCTGGCCCAGCTGACCTGCTACACAATGATCATTCCGCGGCCCAGTTCTACATTCGCGACACAATTGTTGCGTAATAATACGTGTCTCGTAAGCGCTAGGGGTACCAGATTCCGTTAACGTTGAAAATGTCCCGTGTGGGGATTCTGACGGTTCCGAATCCATATCGGCGTCCATGCTCATGGATTATGTTCAACATACTGCTGTTTCTTCTTGTGCTGTTCGCGTATGATAAACGCATGTGTTCACAATATAATCGTTACTTAGCACGGGTTCTTCAAATTCATAACTACAGTTTCGCGGGCTTGTTTCTGTCTGTCTTCAAGCGTAGTTTATGTTTTTAGTATTCCCGTAACGCACATGTCTTACCTTCGATTAGTGTTATGTGTCCTTTCTTACTAATTTTCGTATGTATACTGTAGATATCCCCCCCATGAACCATGGACCTTGCCGTTGGTGGGGAGGCTTGCGTGCCTCAGCGATACAGATAGCCGTACCGTAGGCGCAACCACAACGGAGGGGTATCTGTTGAAAGGCCAGACAAACATGTGGTTCCTGAAGAGGGGCAGCAGCCTTTTCAGTAGTTGCAGGGGCAACAGTCTGGATGATTGACTGATCTGGCCTTGTAACACTAACCAAAACGGCCTTGCTGAGCTGGTACTGCGAACGGCTGAAAGCAAGGGGAAACTACAGCCGTAATTTTTCCCGAGGACATGCAGCTTTACTGTATGATTAAATGATGATGGTTTCCTCTTGGCTAAAATATTCCGGAGGTAAAATAGTCCCCCATTCGGATCTATCAGTTTAATAAGTCACAGCTGCAAAATACTAACGCGAATTCTTTACAGACGAATGGAAAAACTGGTAGAAGCGGACCTCAGGGAAGATCAGTTTGGATTCCGTAGAAATGTGGGAACACGTGAGGCAATACTAACCTTACGACTTATCTTAGAAGAAAGACTAAGAAAAGGCAAACCTACGTTTCTAGCATTTGTAGACTTAGAGAAAGCTTTTGACAATGTTAACTGGAATACTCTCTTTCAAATTCTGAAGGTGGCAGGGGTAAAATACAGGGAGCGAAGGGCTATTTACAATTTGTACAGAAACCAGATGGCAGTTATAACAGTTGAGGGGCATGAAAGGGAAGCAGTGGTTGGGAAAGGAGTGAGACGGGGTTGTAGCCTCTCCCCGATGTTATTCAGTCTGTATATTGAGCAAGCAGTAAAGGAAACAAAAGAAAAATTCGGAGAAGGTATTACAATTCATGGAGAAGAAGTAAAAACTTTGAGGTTCGCCGATGACATTGTAATTCTGTCAGAGACAGCAAAAGGACTTGGAATAGCAGTTGAACGGAATGGACAGTGTCTTGAAAGGGGGATATAAGATGAACGTCAACAAAAGCAAAACGAAGATAATGGAATGTAGTCAAATTAAATCGGGTGATGCTGAGGGAATTAGATTAGGAAATGAGACACTTAAAGTAGTAAAGGAGTTTTGCTATTTATGGAGTAAAATAACTGATGATGGTCGAAATAGAGAGGATATAAAATGTAGACTGGCAATGGCAAGGAAAGCGTTTCTGAAGAAGAGAAATTTGTTAACATCGAGTATAGATTTAAGTGTGAGGAAGTCGTTTCTGAAAGTATTTGTATGGAGTGTAGCCATGTATGGAAGTGAAACATGGACGATAAATAGTTCGGACAAGAAGAGAATAGAAGCTTTCGAAATGTGGTGCTACAGAAGAATGCTGAAGGTTAGATGGGTAGATCACGTAACTAATGAGGAGGTATTGAATAGGATTGGGGAGAAGAGGAGTTTGTGGCACAACTTGACTAGAAGAAGGGATCGGTTGGTAGGACATGTTCTGAGGCATCAAGGGATCACCAATTTAGTACTGGAGGGCAGCGTCGAGGGTAAAAATAGTAGAGGGGAGACCAAGAGATGAATACACTAAGCAGATTCAGAAGGATGTAGGTTGCAGTAGGTACTGGGAGATGAAGAAGCTTGCACAGGATAGAGTAGCATGGAGAGCTGCATCAAACCAGTATCAGGACTGAAGACCGCAACAACAACAACAACTGTAAATATTCATTGCTTGCAGCGATTGTTCTGCAGTAATGTAATCGTACAAAGATGGGTCTTTCTGCCTCAGCTGGTATTCCTGCATTTTCACTGTTGCGATTTCTCTGTATACAACGGCACCATGCGCGAAACGCCTGTTGCAACTTTCGACGCTATACACTACGTTTTTCGTAGACGGGGGTTGAACAAAAATATGAAGACTCCGAGATGCGCCCTTGAACATAAATGCAGGTTGCGCTGTTGTATTTCATCTACATCTACATGATTACTTTGAAACTCGCCACGCTGTTTAGCGCCCGAAAACCTCAAACCACACACACACTTTGAAACTCACAATTAAGTGACTGGCAGAGGGTTCATCGAACAACCTTTAAGCTACTTCTCGCACAGTCGACATGCGCCCCGGAAAAACGAGCAGTTGAATCTTTCCACGCGAGTCCTTATCTTACTATAATGACCATTTCTCCTTGTGTAGGTGGGCACCAATAAAATATTTTCACACTCTTGAGGAGAAACTGGGTGATTGATGGTTCAAATGGCTCTGAGCACTATGGGACTCAACCTCTGAGGTCATTAGTCACCTAAGAACTAGTTAAACCTAACTAACACACATCCATGCGCGAGTCCTGATTCGAACCTGCGACCGTAGCGGTCTCGCGGTTCCAGACTGCAGCGCCTAGAACCGTACGGCCACTTCGGCCGGCTGGGTGATTGAAATTTCATGAGAAGATCCCGTCGCAACGAAAGACGCCTTTGTTTTAATGACTGCCACTCCAATTCACGTATCATGTCTGTGGCACTATCTCCCCTACTTCGCGATGATACAAAACGAGCTGCCCTTCTTTGTACTTTGTCGATGTCATCCGTCAGTCCCACCTGATGCGGATCCCACACCGCACAGCAGTACTCCAGAATAGGGCGGACAAGTGTGGTGTAAGCAGTCTCTTTAGTAGACCTGTCGCACCTTCCAAGTGTTCTGCCAATGAATCACAGTCTTTGGTTTGGTCTACCCACAACATTGTCTATGTGATCATTCCAATTTAGGTTATTTGCAATTGTAATCCCTAAGTATTTAGTTCAATTTACAGCCTTGAGATTTGTATGAGTTATCGCGTAATCGAAATTTATCGGATTTCTTTTAGTACTCGTGTGAATAACTTCACACTTTTCTTTATTCAGGGCCAACTGCCACTTTTCGCACAATACAGATATCTTATCTAAATCATTTTGCAAGTCGTTTTGATCATCTGATGACTTTACAAGACGGCAAATGACAGCGTCGTCTGCAAACAATCTAAAACGGTTAGTAAGATTGTCTCCTGTGTCGTTAATTTAGATCAGGAACAATAAAGGGCCTGTAACACTCCCTTGGGGAACGCCGGATATTACTTCTGGTTTACTCGATGACTTTCCGTCTGTTACTACGGACTGTGACCTTTCTGACGGGAAATGACGAATCCAGTCGCACAACTGAGGCGATATTCCATAGGCACACAGTTTGTTTGGTTAGAAGTCGCTTGTGAGGAACGGTGTCGAAAGCCTTCTGGAAATATAAAAATATGGAATGAATTCGACATTCTCTGTCGATCGCACTTATTACTTCATGAGTATAAAGGGCTAGTTGTGTTTCACAAGAACAATATTTTCTGAAAGGGTGTTGACTATGTGTCAATAAATCGTTCTCTTTGCGGTGGTTATGTTCGAACATAGTATATGTTCCTAATTGCTACTGCAAATCGACGTTAACGATATGGGCCTGTAATTTAGTGGATTACTCCTACTACCTTTGGTGTGACCTGCGCAACTTTCCAGTCTTTGGGTACGCATCTTTCGTCGAGCGAACGCTTCTATATGATTGTTAATGTTAAGTATGGAGCTATTGCATCAGCATATGGACCGGAAGAGTTCGCTTTATTAAGTGACTTACGCTGCTTCGCTACACTTAGGATAGCTATTTCTAACTTACTCATGTCGGCAGTTGTTCTTGATTCGAATTCAGGAATCCTTAGTTCGTCTTCTTTTGTGGAGAGATTCAGAAAACGATGTTTAGTGACTCTGCTTTAATGGTACACTGATTTGTGACATCACCACTTTTATCGCGCAATGTAGGTATCGATTACATTTTGTCATTGGTGTAGTTTACAGACGAGCAGAATCTCTCTAGGTTTTCTGCCATATTTCGACGCAGAGTTTCGTTTCCGATAGTGTTAAAAGCATCTCGCACTCAAGTCCGCGTTAAATTTAGAGCTTCTGTAAAACTTCGCCAATCTTACGGATTTTGAGTTCTTTTCAATTTGGCATGATTTCCTCTTTCCTTCTGCAATAGTGTTGTTATCTGTTTGGAGCTCGATGGGGGATCAATACCATGTGTTATCAACTTACTTGGCATTCATCTCGCAGTTGCCGTGGATGCAGTTCCTTTAAAATCAAACCACATTCTGGTCGACGCCTACATAGATTTGAAAGAGTGGAAACTGCCTATTAGGGAGGTGTCACGCGAATTTTTAGCTGTTTTTTAATGAATTTTGCGATAACTTGTGATGCATTTGGGTGTTACGGTATACGGTGTACCTACAACAATCTTGTCGTTACTGCACTGCTGCCCATTAAAATTGCTACACCAAGAAGAAATGCAGATGATAAACGGGTATTGATTGGACAAATATATTATACTAGAACTGACATGTGATTACATTTTCACGCAATTTGGGTGCATACATCCTGAGAAATCAGTACCCAGAACAACCACCTCTGGCCGTAATAACGGCCTCGATACGCCTGGGCATTCTACATCTACATCTATACTCCGCGAGCCACCTTACGGTGTGTGGCGGAGGGTACTTATTGTACCACTATCTGATCCCCCCTTCCCTGTTCCATTCACGAATTGTGCGTGGGAAGAACGACTGCTTGTAAGTCTCCGTATTTGCTCTAATTTCTCGGATCTTTTCGTTGTGATCATTACGCGAGATATATGTGGGCGGTAGTAATATGTTGCCCACCTCTTCCCGGAATGTGCTCTCTCGTAATTTCGATAATAAACCTCTCCGTATTGCGTAACGCCTTTCTTGAAGTGTCCGCCACTGGAGCTTGTTCAGCATCTCCGTAACGCTCTCGCGCTGACTAAATGTCCCCATGACGAATCGCGCTGCTTTTCGCTGGATCATGTCTATCTCTTCTATTAATCCAACCTGGTAAGGGTCCCATACTGATGAGCAGTACTCAAGAATCGGACGAACAAGCGTTTTGTAAGCTACTTCTTTCGTCGATGAGTCACATTTTCTTAGAATTCTTCCTATGAATCTCAACCTGGCGCCTGCTTTTCCCACTATTTGTTTTATGTGATCATTCCACTTCAGATCGCTCCGGATAGTAACTCCTAAGTATTTTACGGTCGTTACCGCTTCCAATGATTTACCACCTATGGCATAATCGTACTGGAATGGATTTCTGCCCCTATGTATGCGCATTATATTACATTTATCTACGTTTAGGGAAAGCTGCCAGCTGTGGCACCATGCATTAATCCTCTGCAGGTCCTCCTGGAGTACGTACGAGTCTTCTGATGTTGCTACTTTCTTGTAGACAACCGTGTCATCTGCAAATAGCCTCACGGAGCTACCGATGTTGTCAACTAAGTCATTTATGTATATTGTAAACAATAAAGGTCCTATCACGCTTCCCTGCGGTACTCCCGAAATTACCTCTACATCTGCAGATTTTGAACCGTTAAGAATGACATGTTGTGTTCTTTCTTCTAGGAAATCCTGAATCCAATCACAAACCTGGTCCGATATTCCGTAAGCTCGTATTTTTTTCACTAAACGTAAGTGCGGAACCGTATCAAATGCCTTCCTGAAGTCCAGGAATACGGCATCAATCTGCTCGCCAGTGTCTACGGCACTGTGAATTTCTTGGGCAAATAGGGCGAGCTGAGTTTCACATGATCTCTGTTTGCGGAATCCATGTTGGTTATGATGAAGGAGATTTGCATTGAGTCAAACAGAGCTCGGATGGCGTGTACAGGTACTGCTGCCCGTGCAGCTTCAACACGATACCACAGTTCATCGAGAGTAGTGACTGGCGTATTGTGACGAGCCAGTTGCTCGGCCAACATTGACCAGACGTTTTCAGTTGGTGAGAGATCTGGAGAATGTGCTGGCCAGGGCAGCAGTCGAACATTTTCTGTACCCAGAAAGGCCCGTACAGGACCTGCAACATGCGGTCGTGCATTATCCTGCTGAAATGTAGGGTTCCGCAGGGATCGAATGAAGGGTAGAGCCACGGGTCGTAACACATCTGAAATGTAACGTCGACTGTTCAAAGTGCAGACAATGCGAACAAGAGGTGACAGAGACGTGAAACCGATGGCACCCCATACCATCACGCCGGGTGATACGCCAGTATGACGATGACGAATACACGCTTCCATTGTGTGTTCACCGCAATGTCGCCAAACACGGATGCGACCATCGTGATGCTGTAAACAGAACCTGGATTCATCCCAAAAAATGACGTTTTGCCATTCGTGCACCCAGGTTCGTCGTCGAGTACAGCATCGCAGGCGCTCCTGTGTGTCATGCAGCGTCAAGGGTAACCTGTTCGTGCAGGTGGCTGTTGTCTTGCAAACGTCCCGATCTGTTGACTCGGGGATCGAGACGTGGCTGCACGATCCGTTACAGCCGTGCGGATAAGATGCCTGTCATCTCGACTGCTAGTGATACGAGGCCGTTGGGATCCAGCACGGCGTTCCGTATTACCCTCCTGAACCCACCGATTCCATATTCTGCTAACAGTCATTGGATCTCGACGAATGCGAGTAGCAATGTCGGGATACGATAAACCGCAATCGCGATAGGCTACAATCCGACCTTTATCAAAGTCGGAAACGTGATGGTACGCATTTCTCCTCCTTACACGAGGCATCACAACAACGTTTCACCAGGCAACGCCGGTCAACTGCTGTTTGTGTATGAGAAATCGGTTGGAAACTTTGCTCGTGTCAGCACGTTGTAGGTGTCGCCACCGGCGCCAACCTTGTGTGAACGCTGTGAAAAGCTAATCATTTGCATATCACAGCACCTTCTTGCTGTCGGTTAAATTTCCCATCTGTACCACGTCATCTTCGTGGTGTATCAATTTTAATGGCCAGTAGTGTAAAAAAAGGAAGAAAACGAAAATAAGTAAATGAATGAGCTTCATGTACCTCTACTCCACGTTCCTTGGTTCCTGGAGGATGGGAACGGGGCATGGTGGCCAGGCCTGGGGTTGAGACCCCTGACCACTTTGGCCCCACCCTCTCCCTTTGGGCGCCGGGAAGGTTCCTTTAAAAAAATAAAAGGAGACAACGAGGCCGGGTTCGAGCCCTGACCGCAGCACAAACTAAAAAAAAAAAGTAATGGTGGAGTAAGACCTTCGCATGCAGAAGATCGTTCTTTCGAATCTTGTAACGCGCTGTAATTTTTTTCATTTTTTGATCTTTTCGAATTGACTTTGCTCATTATTCTTACTTACTTAGTTCAACCTGTTCCCGTGAGTGGCGCCGTCACAGCATGTCTTCAAGATGGCTGCTACACTTGACGTTCGTCAGAAGCAACGTGCTGCCATAGAATTCCTGTGCTGTGAAGAGGAGACAGTGGGAAACATCCATAGGAGGTTGAAAAAGGTGTACGGAGATGCTGCTGTCGATCGCAGTACAGTTGGTCGGTGGGCGAGCAGGTTACGCGATGAAACCGGGCACGGCAATATTGAGGATTGTCCTCGCAGCGGCAGGCCTCGTACTGCACACACTCCAGACTATGTGCAGAGAGTTAACGAATTGCTGACTGCTGACAGGCGCATCACAGTGAACGAATTGTCACGCTACGTCGAGAGGAAGTGTTTGCAGAATACTGAAAGTTTTGGCGTTGAAAAAGGTTTGTGCCAGGTGGATTGCCAGGGTGTTGACAGTGGCTCACAAAGAAACGAGAAAAACGGTATACAGCGAACTTTTGAAACACTACGAGAATAGTGGAGATGAATTTCTTGGAAGAATTGTGACAGGTGATGAAACATGGCTCCATAATTTTTAACCAGAGACGAAGAGGCAATCAATGGAGTGGCACCGTGCAAATCCACCCAAGAAAAAAATTTCAAAACCACACCTTCTGCTGGAAAAGTTGTGGCCACGATGTTTTTCGATTCCGAAAGACTCTTGCTTGTGGACATCACGCCAAGTGGAACCACAATAAATTCTGATGCATATGTGACGACACTGAAGAAACTTCGAGCTCGACTGAGTCGTGTTCGACCACATCGGCAAAAGCAGGATGTTCTGCTGTTGCACGACAATGCACGGCCACATGTCAGTCAAAAAACCGCGGAAGCTCGGATGGACAACACTGAAACACCAGCCTTACAGTCCTGACCTGGCTCCGTGTGACTGTCATCTCTTTGGGAAACTGAAAGACTCTCTTCGTGGAACAAGGTTTGAAGATGGTCACTCCCTTGTGCTCGCTGCCAAAGAGTGGCTCCAGAAGGTCGGTCCAGAATTTTACCGTGCGGGTATACAGGCGCTGGTTGGAAGATGGCGTAAGGCAGTTGAGAGGGATGGAAATTATGTGGAGAAATGAAAATATTGTTCCTAAAGGATGTATCTACACACTAAAACTTTCAAACATGTAGAATAAAAGATGGATTTACATTAAAACAATAGTGTCTATTTCTTTTTGAGTGACCCTGGTACACCTTCGTTCGCGATGTGACCCAGCGGATGATGTTATTCCGGTTCCCCTGTATGCGGTATAAATCTTCGACACGGAGCGCCTTCGGTTACCTCTGTTACGAACGCACTCACTACACGGGGAACCTACAATCCACCCAACTCTGAATTCATTTTGCTCCGACTCACGACTGACACAAACTTTTGATGACATTGTGCAGCTGTCGTTGGTTACATACTTCGGGAGCCCAGACGAGGTCTAAATGGTTGCGAAGAAAAACTCTACCTCTTAAGCACCAAATAATAATGTAAGGATCATCATGACAGATACGGGCATTAGTAACCACAAGATTGTTGTACGCAACCTGAATACCGTAACATGCAAATAGATCCAAAGTAAATCGCAAAATACACAAAAGAAACAGGTAAAAATTCCCGTGACACCTCCCTAATACACTACTGGCCATTAAAATTGCTACACCACGAAGATGTGCTACAGACCCGAAATTTAACCGACACGAAGAAGATGCTGTGATATGCAAATGATTGGCTTTTCAGAGCATTCACACAAGGTTTGCGACGGTGGCGACACCTACAACGTGCTGACATGAGGAAAGTTTCCAACCGATTTCTCATACACAAACAGCAGTTGACCGGCGTTGCCTGGTGAAACGTTGTTGTGATGCCTCGTGTAAGGAGGAGAAATGCGTACCATCACGTTTCCGAATTTGATAAAGGTCGGATTGTAGCCTATCGCGATTGCGGTTTATCGTATCCCGACATTGCTACTCGCGTTCGTCGAGATCCAATGACTGTTAGCAGAATATGGAATCGGTGGGTTCAGGAGGGTAATACGGAACGCCGTGCTGGATCCCAACGGCCTCGTATCACTAGCAGTCGAGATGACAGGCATCTTATCCGCATGACTGTAACGGATCGTGCAGCCACGTCTCGATGCCCGAATCAACAGATGGGGACGTTTGCAAGACAACAACCATCTGCACGAACAGTTCGACGACGTTTGCAGCAGCACGGACTATCAGCTCGGAGACCGTGGCTGCGGTTACCCTTGACGCTGCATCACAGACAGGAGCGCCTGCGATGGTGTACTCGAACGAGGAACCTGGATGCATGAATGACAAAACGTCATTTTTTTGGATGAATCCAGGTTCTGTTTACAGCATCAGGATGGTCGCATTCGTGTTTGGCGACATCGCGGTGAACGCACATTGGAAGCCTGTATTCGTCATCGCCATACTGGCGTATCACCCGGCGTGATGGTATGGGGTGCCATTGGTTACACGTCTCGGTCACCTCTTGCTCGCATTGATGGCACTTTCAACAGTGGATGTTACATTTCAGATGTGCTACGACCCGTGGCTCTACCATTCATTCGATCCCTGCGAAACCCTACATTTCAGCAGGATAATGCACGTCCGCATGTTGCAGGTCCTGTACGGGCCTTTCTGTATACAGAAAATGTTCGACTGTTGCCCTGGCCAGCACATTCTCCAGATCTCCCACCAATAGAGAACCCCTGGTCAATGGGGGCCGAGCAACTGGCTCATCACAATACGCCAGTCACTACTCTCGATGCACTGTGGTATCGTGTTGAAGCTGCACGGGCAGCTGTACCTGTACACGCCATCCGAGCTCTGTTTGACTCAATGGCCAGGCGTATCGAGGCCGTTATTACGGCCAGAGGTGGTTGTTCTGGGTACTGATTTCTCAGGATCTATGCATCCAAAATGCGTGAAAATGTAATCACATATCAGTTGTAGTATAATATATTTGTGCAATGAATACCCGTTTATCATGTGCATTTCTTCTTGGTGTACCAATTTCAATGGCCAGTAGTGTATTTTTATTTTTTTATATTTGTCATTAATACCACCGAGAGTATCAGGAAACCGGCATCACGCGAGGAGGAGGGCGCAGTAAGACGCCAGATTAACTGAGATGTCGACCTGTAGTTTTTCTGAGAAGGACATTCCGGTTACCAGTGAATATATCGGTCCTAAGTGTGGAAGAGGCGGGGATGAACTCTTCATGACAGGAGCACCCCAGGTCTGGGATCGGTTTAGGAGGACACTGCAAAGGAAACTGGACAAAAATTGTCTGTATTTTCGATTGCGGACATCTGAAAATGGCGTTCATTAAGGAACTGCCAAAAATAAAGTATACTTCTCTCGCCATGACCCACCAAGTAGTGTGCTGCGTGTCCACAAATCCACCTCACAGACTTTGTCTTTGCTGGCGACAAGTACCCCGCGGCCGGAAAGAGGAACAGTTCAGTAGGTATCTGATGATGAACAGTAATATCAGAAATTGAGTCCGCCTTGATGAAAAACACCTTGTTATTCGCTTATTTCTTTATTCTCCCAAACTAGTTTCGGCGACAAATGTTACCATCATCAGCGTTTTTTTTTAAATCTAAAGCGTTCGGAGAATAGCATGGTTATACAAATACAGTAGCACATTTTTACTATTCGTTTTTTGAAATATAGTTTCCTATGTATACTTCCATACTACCTTATTTATTGTACGTTACAGCATGTTTTAAGCAATTATTGTCGTTGTTTGCGACATATTTTCTGTGCGCTTTTTTTTTGACATGATGTTCACTAAGTAAAAAAAAAAAAGAGGCAACAGAAAAAACACCGCACAGGAAATATGTCGCAAACAGCGACAATAATTGCTTAAAACATGCTGTAACGTACAATAAATAAGGTAGTATGAAAATATACATAGAAAACTATACAGGGCGAGTGAAAAGTCCTTGGACACCTTCGTAAGTTGGAAGATTGAAGGAAAAATTGAAATGTGATGATGTTTTCATAGGTTTGAGGTGGGGCCGCAACTTTTGGAGTGAATGTCATTTATGGCCGCCATCTTGAAATTTGCCATTTTGGATTCAAGTCTTTTTTTTTTTTAATGGGAAGGGGGTGTATGACACATCAAATAACACTCGTTTGAGCTCTGGAATTTAGTAGTGTAATCTGTTTTTGTCTATCTTGTACAGTTTAGAGGTTATTAATGTTGAAAGTTGAGAAATTACCTTCATACCGAATGCTACAACACATTTCCTACGTGTTGTCCATCCCGTGCAATGCACAACTGTAGTCGCCGCAACCACATTAATAACTTCCAAACTGAACAAGGTAGACAAAAACAAATTACACCACTCCAATTCCAGAGCTCAAGCGAGTGTTATTTGATGTGTCATACACCCCCTTCCCATTAAAAAAAAAAAAGACTTGAATCCAAATTGGCGGATTTCAAGATGGCGGCCATGAATGACAGTCACTCCAAAAGTTGCGGCCCCATGTCAAAACTATGTTCCCATCATCACAATTCAATTTTCTCTTTAATCTTCCAACTCATGAAGGTGTCCAAGGACTTTTGACTAGCCCTGTATTTCAAAAAACTAGTAGTACAAATGTAATAATGTGCCACTGTGTTTGTATAACCATGCTATTCTCTGAATGTTTTAGATTAAAAAAAAAAACCCGATGATGATGGTGATATTCGTCGCCGAAACTGGTTTGGGAGCATAAGGAAATAAACGAATAACAAGGTGTTTCGCATCAAGGCGGACTCAGTTTGTGATATTACTGTTTTTCTATGCAAACACGGACCAAATGCAAGAGTTACAAGGTAAAATTATTGTTATCTGATGAGGAGTCGTACGGGTAATTAGGGACACCAAGAAGCAGACACCGCTCGCTGCCAGGCGGTGCTCGTCTACGTCCATATCATCACAGTCGACACGCAACGGGGTGTCTGCGAGGTGAGTCGTGTGAAAGCGTTACCGGCGTACTTGCTTCCCATTAACAGTAAGGTACGGTGCAGACTGGACGTCAGTGTCAAGATAGGGAGCGGAGACCGATCGACAAAAGGCGCGCCAGCCGACGTGGGGAAGCTTCCCCTCAACCACATTCGGCGGTCGGTGCTGCTGAAGGAAACCATAGGTCGCCCTCGCAGGATGTCCGCTGCGCCGGCAGTATCAAAGTACGGACTCAGCTCAGTTAGAGGAAAAGTTGCAGAAGTAAAAGAAGGACGGTGGGACGTCCGAAAGCTGGATAGGTGCTGAGAGAGAGTCTGGCCTCCAGCAATAGGCTGGTAAGGCACGTAGGGCTAGGGCGCCACAACGTCATGTGGGAGCCAATCTGTCAGGCAAACGATTAGACTAGGCAACCCGACTATACGGCAATACTTTCTTAATGCTACTGAGGCGTCACGCAAAATGCCGGAACTTTTCTTCCGTCAATTACTCGCAAACGACGGCCCAGCAGGTTCAGTGCCTGCAAGATGTGATATCTGGGATTTAAACGTACGTCACCATACGTATGTTTTAAACAATAGCCACTACAAGGCAACGGTGAGGAATGCAGTATTATATGCTGCTGAGACGATGACACTACGGAAGAAATGGGGCAGAGCAACTAGAGAAAGAAGAGAGAAAAATACTGAGAAAAATACTAGGTCCTAAAGAGGTGGATGCGAAGACCTAGGGAAGAACTGTAGCGGGACAAAAGAACAATATCCGGGGAAATCAGACTCAAAAGGGCAAGGTTTGCTGGACATGTAGTTAGAATGACGAAGAGAGTGTGGGAAACAATAGGGACGACAAGGGGAAAGACAGGAACCAAGTGGGTTGTTGAACTTCGGAAGGACTGGTCGGAATTGGGGATCAAGGTCGAAGGAAAGGAAAATTGGAGGAACAAATATATACACCGACAAATATGCCGGAGATCAATGACAGAGAAGAATAGAGGAAAAGATTACACTGTCACCAGTGGAGCCGACAGGAGAAACGGAAACTGAACATCTCGGAGCTGGAGAGAAGAAGAGAAAGACTGAAGGGGTTCTGGGAGAAGAAGAGGAAAATGCTGTCGACGAAGGGGCTACCCGTGGTCCTACAGAAGCCGTAACGCAAGAAGAAGAATAAGAAGAGGCGACCTCTACATCCACATCTACATGGATACTCTGCATATCACATTTAAGTGCCTAGCAAAGGGTTCATCGAACCACCTTCACAATTCTCTTTTATTCAAATCTCGTATAGCGCGGAAAGAATGGACGACTGTATCTTATCGTACGAGCTTCGTTTTCCCTTATTTTGTCGTGGTCGGAACAAGACCCCGGGAGTAGACAACTTTCCATTAGAACTACTGACAGCCTTCGGAGAGCCAGTCCTGACAATACCATCCGGTCAGCAAGATTTATGAGACAGGCGAAATACCCCCACACTTCAAGAAGAATATAATAATTCCAGTCCCAAAGAAAGCAGGCCTTAACAGGTGTGAAAATTACCGAACTATCAGTTTAATAAGTCACAGCTGCAAAATACTAACGCGAATTCATTACAGACGAATGGAAAAATTGGTAGAAGCCGACCTCTGGGAAGATCAGTTTGGATTCCGAGAAATGTTGGAACACAGGAGGCAATACTGACCTTACGACTTATCTTAGAAAATAGATTAAGGAAAGGCAAACCTACGTTTCTAGGACTTGTAGACTTGGAGAAAGCAGTCCTGAGACTGGTTTGATGCAGCTCTCCATGCTACTCTATCCTGTGCAGGCTTCTTCATCTCCCAGTACCTACTGCAGCCTACATCCTTCTGAATCTGCTTAGTGTATTCATCTCTTGGTCTCCCTCTACGATTTTTACCCTACACGCTGCCCTCCAGTACTAAATTGGTGATCCCTTGATGCCTCAGAACATGTCCTACCAACCGATCCCTTCTTCTAGTCAAGTTGTGCCACAAACTCCTCTTCTCTCCAATTCTATTCAATACCTCGTCATTAGTTATGTGATCTGCCCATCGAATCTTCAGCATTCTTCTGTAGCACCACATTTCAAAAGCTTCTATTCTCTTCTTGTCCAAACTATTTATCGTCCATGTTTCACTTCCATACATGGCCACACTCCATACAAATACTTTTACAAAACGACTTCCTGACACTTAAATCTATACTCGATGTTAACAAATTTTTCTTCTTCAGGAACGCTTTCCTTCCCATTGCCAGTCTACATTTTATATCCTCTCTACTTCGACCATCATCAGTTATTTTGCTCCCCAAATGGCAAAACTCCTTTACTACTGTAAGTGTCTCCTTTCCTAATCTAATTCCCTCAACATCACCCGACTTAATTCGACTACATTCCATAGTGCTTAGAACCATTTGAACCATTTTAAGTATTTGTTGAAAACAGTCTTGCTAGTAATTTTAGTTTTTTTACTTATCATCTATGCGTTTCACCTTATTTAGGCATCTTCAGGCTGATCTTAATTTGGCATTTCTTAGGACGATCCTTCAGACAGTGTAGCTAAGGGCATCGTCGAGTACACGAGGCCAACATCGCCTTCGTTAACCTCAGTAAATACTTTCTAGATGGTCGTGAGTGACTCCAGGACCTGCATAACGCGTTCACATTCACAGGAGCAAATAATAGAGTAAGATGGGGCGTAAGTAGTTAGCATAATACACCACAACGCTGTCGTCCATCTAGAAAGTATTTCCTGAGGTTAACGAAGGCTATGTTGACCTGGTGTGCTCGACGATACCCCTTAGCTACACCGTCTGAAGGATCGTCCTAAGAAATGCCAAATTAAGATCACCCTGAAGATACCTAAATAAGGTGAAACGCGTAGTCGATAAATAAGAAAAACTAAAATTGCAAAATGGCTCTGAGCACTATGGGACTTAACATCTGTGGTCATCAGTCCCCTAGAACTTAGAACTACTTAAACCTAACTAACCTAAGGACATCACACACATCCATGCCCGAGGCAGGATTCGAACCTGCGACCGTGGCAGTCAAGCGGTTCCGGACTGAGCGCCTAGAACCGCGAGACCACCGCGGCCGGCCTAAAATTGCAACCAAGACTGTTTTCAATTAATGCTATAGATTGTGATGTTTATCGTCTCCACACTAGACCTAGGGGATCTCACTTTCCGCACACTGTTTTATTAATTTTTTTATTTATTTTTCCGTGGGACCGAATTAAGGAGAAGTCTCCATGGTCATGGAACGAGTCAGTACATGAAATTATAAGACGACAGCAGAAATAGATAAAATGAAATATAAGAAACGTATTCAGGTGACAATTCGTAAGTTTAAATAAAGAAAATCAACAAAGTAACACTGGAATTTTTCAGCTCTTCCAGGAGCTCCTCGACAGAATAGAAGGAGTGAGCCATGAGGAAACTCTTCAGTTTAGACTTAAAAGTGTTTGGGCTACTGCTAAGATTTTTGAGTTCTTGTGGTAGCTTATTGAAAATGGACGCGGCAGAATACTGCACTCCTTTCTGCACAAGAGTCAAGGAAGTGCATTCCACATGCATATTTGATTTCTGCCTAGTATTAACTGAGTGAAAGCTGATAACTCTTGGGAATAAGCTAATATTGCTAACGACAAACGACATTAAAGAAAATATTTACTGTGAGGGCAGTGTCAGAATTCCCAGACTATTGAATAGGGGTCGACAAGAGGTTCTCGAACTTACACCACTTATAGCTCGAACAGCCCGTTTTTGAGCCAAAAATACCCTTTTTGAATTAGAAGAATTACCCCAAAAAATAATACCGTACGACATAAGCGTATGAAAATATGCGAAGTAGACTACTTTTCGTGTTGAACTGTCACTTATTTCAGATACTATTCTAATGGTAAATGAAGCAGCATTTAGTTTCTGAAGAAGATCCTGAACATGGGCTTTCCACAACAGGTTGCTATCTATCCGAACGCCTAGGAACTTGAACTGTTCCGTCTCGCTTATAATATGCCCATTCTGTCTGATCAAAATATCGGTTCTTGTCGAATTGTGAGTTAGAAACTGTAAAAACTGAGTCTTACTGTGATTTAGCATCAAATTATTTTCCACAAGCCATTTCATGAACTACATTATTTGATACTGTTTCAATATTACACACAAGATCCTTCCCTACCAAGCTGGTGTCATCGGCAAACAGAAATATTTTTGAATCACCTGTAATACTAGAAGGCATATCATTTATATAAATAAGAAACAGCAGTGGCCCCAGCACCGACCCTTGGGGAACGCCCCACTTAACAGTGCCCCACTGGGACTGAACATCACTACCACTCTCAATATCGCGGAGAACTACCTTCTGATCATACAATGAAGGCTTTCACGGCCGGATGGTACTGTTGTTGATGATTCTTCCGGCTTATATGGCCGTGGTCCATGGAATACTTCTATTCCTAACGTTTCGTCCAATACTACATTGGACATCCTCAGAGGTATGGCTGGTCTTGCTGAGTCCTGCCGACTGACGAGAGCGGCCTAAATACCGAGCAAAGTGGGCGTGGTATAGCAGAGAGAAAACTAGTCAAAGATAAAACGTAACTATCGATATAGTCCGTCATAGATAAAAATCACTTATCGATTCTGTAACGCCACTGTCCATATCCCGCTTAATTTCAAGGCCTCTTCTTTTCTATTAAAATTATCTTCATGTTTATAAATTTCAATAGCCTCCCTATACAATCGTAGATAATAGTTCGTGGTAGCACTTAAAACTGTAGTTTCAGAACCTTAACTACACGGACACCTGGCTGAAGTGCATCTTCCGCAACGGACGATTTATCTATTTTTCCCAGTCGGCAAAGACTTTTATCCTCCTTTACCCTCGTGTTCACACTTCTTTTCGTAGTACCAATATAGACCTTGCCACAGGTACACGGAATTTTGTACACACCGCTAGATGATAATGGTCGCCTTCTATCTTTAACAGAACGAAGTGCTTGTCCTATTTTTCTGGTAGGTTTGAATACTGGTTTCACTTTATGTTTCAGCAAAATTTTTGCCGATTCGATCTGTAACCTTACCAATGAAAGGTAAAGACACCGTGTTCTTCCATTGCTGTGTACCATCCTTGTCCTTTGGCCTGCTGTAATTAGGTCTTAAAACTCTATTGATTTCTTTGTTTGAGTACCCATTCTTTTCGAAGGCCTGTTTCAGATGATTCAGCTCCGTATCCAGATGTTCCGGCGTACACATCCTGTCCACTAAACTTTTGATTACACCTCTTTTTTGTTGTAAGTGATGATTGGAGTTCTTATGTAAGTATCTATCAGTATGTGTGCTCTTCCGAAACACTTTATGTTTTAGACTGCCATCGGTCTGTCTCATGACTAACACTCGAGAAACGAAATAGCCTGGTCTTTTTCCACTACAATGGTGAACTGAATTTTACGGTTTATGCTATTAAGATAATCAAAAAATTCGTGCAAGGCTTTTTTACCGTGTGTCCAAACCACGAATGTGTCGTTTACATACCAACAACATGGTTTCTTATTTGCTTTATTCGACGCTAATTGCTACTATGTGCAAGCTAGACCACGCCCACTTTCCTCGGTAATTAGGCCGCTCTCGTCAGTTGGCAGGACTCAGCAGGACCAGCCATACCTTTGAGGATGTCCAGCGTAGTATTGGACGAAACGTTAGGAATAGAAGAATTTCATGGACCACGGCCATATAACCCGGAAGAATTATCAACAACAATTACCTTCTGCATTCTGTTCTTAAAGTAAGAGGCGAACCAATTGTATGCTACTCCCCTTACTCCATAATGGTCCAACTTCTGCAGTAATATTTTGTGGTCAACACAGTCAAAAGGCTTTGTTAAATCAAAGAGGGGGTGGAGAACAGCACGTTGCAAGGCATCCCAGATATGCTCAATAATGTTCATATCTAGGCAGTATGGTGGCCAGCGGAAGTGTTTAAGCTCAGAAGAGTGTTCCTGGAGCCACTCTGCAGCAATTCTGGACGTGTGGAGTGTACGTGACGTCACGTCGTTTCGAACCGGCCTCGGCGCGCCGTCCTCAGAACAGCAGATCCGCTCGCCGACGTTTCGAAGCCGACTTCTGGCGGCTCACAGCGGGACTCAGCGGCCGGGGCATTGTGCCGGGGGGGGAGGCAGGGCGATTTATGCGGAAAGTTTTTCGCCAGCAATGCTTGCAGCGCTATGAAAATAGAACGCTAGCAGCGGCTCTCTAAATATACGGGGCGCGCGCGCGGCCGACGGCTCCGACTTGACGATCGAGGCGGAACTGCGGCGCACAATGCGCGAAATACGACTCCTGAACGTGCCGCGGCGCGCGCCCGCCGAAACGCCGCGTGCCGCTGACAAACGGCGTGACGTCACTTCCGGGCCGGCGGCCGAAATAGCGCCGCGCGGGTCCGGCCATGTGCGGAAGAGCGGCCCACAGCAACACGTAGTGCATATCCTGCCCGCTGCTCTCCCGTAAGGGCGATCGCTGTTCATGATAATGATGATGATGATGATGAAGTCCCATACTCACTGTGTGCCGGACCGAGAATCGAACTCGGGACCTTTGCCTTTGACGGGCAGGTGCTCTACCATCTGAGCTAGCCAAGCACGACTCACGCCCCGTCCTCACGGCTTTACTTCTGCCACTACCTCGTCTCCTACCTTCCAAACTATCAGCGCACACACCGTTGTAGAGTGAAAATTTCATTCTAGAAACGACCCGCAGGCTGTGGCTAAGCCATGTCCCCGCAATATCCTTTCTTCCAGGAGTGCTAGTTCTGCAAGTTCCGCAGGAGAGTTTCTGTAAAGTTTGGAAGGTAGGAGACGAGGTACTGGCGGAAGTAAAGCTGTGAGGACGGGGCGAGAGTCGTACTTGGGTAGCTCAGTTGGTAGAGCACTTGCCCGCGAAAGACAAAGGTCCCGAGTTCGGGTCTCAGTCCGGCACACAGTTTTAATCTGCTAGGAAGTTTCATATCAGCGCACACTCCGCTGTAGAGTGAAAATTTCATTCAAGTCCCATACTTCTTTACACAGTGTAGGGGAACGAAGTGGGACAGCCGGCCGGGGTGGCCGTGCGGATCTAGGCGCTACAGTATGGAACCGAGCGACCGCTACGGTCGCAGGTTCGAATCCTGCCTCGGGCATGGGTGTGTGTGATGTCTTTAGGTTAGTTAGGTTTAAGTAGTTCTAAATTCTAGGGGACTTATGACCACAGCAGTTGAGTCCCATAGTGCTCAGAGCCTTTTGAACCATTTTTGATACAATTTGAAACGAGACTCCTCCGACCAGGCAACATGTTTCCAGCCATCAACAGTCCAATGTCAGTATTGACGGACCCAGGCGAGACGTAAAGCTTCGTGTCGTGCAGTCATCAAGGGAACACGAGCAACACCGACTCAAAGGAAGGCCTCGGCGCTTGTTGGTGACGTCACGTCAGCTGGGCACGGCGAACGCCGGGTCTGTTGCAGGCAGAAACGCCTGGGCGCGCTTATCACTATAAATCTCTTATTTTTGGACAAAATGTTTGGTATTGTTTTGGATTCTGCAGTTTTATTTTAGATGAAAGATTTTCTTACTATCGTAAAGCTACAAATGAAGGTCATAGTCCCGTATTACTGAATCCTGTCGAAACAAACGTAGATCAATATACGAAGATGCTTCGTCCCATCGCAAGCTTCGGAAATTTTACATTCAAGTAACTATATTTACTTGATCCGTTTTGTTATCGAAACTTACCCCAACCCCCTTACAATGAACTCGTTTCTTTTGTTTATTTATTTATTTTCGTTTGACATCGTCACTGGAAATGTGAACTAATTTACATGTGTAAATGTCCAACTGTTGCCAGTCATTAGATTACAGTCGTTTTCAACGAAAGGAATTCTAAACAGGAAACAAAATAGTTTCATACATCGAAAATACTGCTGAGCTTAAACTTTTTTAAACACGCACATTAGAAAAGATAAATACTCCCCTCTTGCAACTGAAAGGAGAAACTTTATAAGATAAAAAAATTTTATTTGATAAAACAAGTATCTCTCTTTTGCCTCTTCTACTGTCCCCCACCCCCTCCCCCAACGTGTAGAATCGCAAGATATTTCATTAGCATTCAGTGGTCCTCACCCCATAGTCAACCAAGATACCTAATGAAGAGCACCAATATGTTCACAGTTCCCTGTAAAAGCAACCCGGTAGAAACGTAACTTCCTCAGATTTACAAGTAAGGTAAAGAAGAACGAATTCTGTTGCTGCTGGACCATGAAGTTGTTTTTGTATGTCAATCCTTAAATCAGGAGGAAATTTAAGTTCAGGATTACTGTATTTGTTAAGAAGTGCAACGAACTGCACAATTAATTGATTGCAGAAATCTCTCAGAACAATGTGTGTTGGTCAACTACCGCCAGTAGTTTCACATTTTCCTGTGTCAGGGAGGGAGACACCGCCATTACGAGTACGCCTGCGACAGACCCGGCGTTCGCCGTGCCTAGCTGACGTGACGTCACGAACAAGCGCCGAGGCCTTCCTTTGAGTCGGTGTTGACACGAGTGGATCTTCGGCTCTGAAAGCCCATATCGATGGTGTTTCGTACGCTGGCACTTGCTGATGACCAGCATTGAAATCTGCAGCAATTCGCGGGAGACTCGCACTTCTGTCGCGTTGAACGATTCTCTTTAGTCGTTGTCGGTCCCGTTCTTGCACGATCTTTTGCCGGCCGCAGCGATGTCGGAGATTTGATGTTTTACTGGGATTCCTGATATTTACGGTACACTCGTGAAATGTACGTACGGGAAAATCCCCACTTCATCGCTACCTCTCTGTGTCCCATCGCTCGAGCACCGACTATAAAACCACGTTCAAACCCACTTAACTCTGGATAACCTGCCATTGCAGCAGCAGTGACCGATCTGACAACTGCGCCAGGCAGTTGTTGTCTTATATAGGCGTTGCCGACCGCAGCGCCGTATTCTGCCTGTTTACGTATCTCTTTACTTGAATACGCATGCCTATACCAGTTTCTTTGCTGCTTCAGCATACACTCCTGGAAATTTAAATAAGAACACCGTGAATTCATTGTCCCAGGAAGGGGAAACTTTATTGACACATTCCTGCGGTCAGATACATCACATGATCACACTGACAGAACCACAGGCACATAGACACAGGCAACAGAGCATGCACAATGTCGGCACTAGTACAGTGTATATCCACCTTTTGCAGCAATGCAGGCTGCTATTCTCCCATGGAGACGATCGTAGAGATGCTGGATGTAGTCCTGTGGAACGGCTTGCCATGCCATTTCCACCTGGCGCCGCAGTTGGACCAGCGTTCGTGCTGGACGTGCAGACCGCGTGAGACGACGCTTCATCCAGTCCCAAACATGCTCAATGGGGGACAGATCCGGAGATCTTGCTGGCCAGGGTAGTTCACTTACACCTTCTAGAGCACGTTGGGTGGCACGGGATACATGCGGACGTGCATTGTCCTGTTGGAACAGCAAGTTCCCTTGCCGGTCTAGGAATGGTAGAACGATGGGTTCGATGACGGTTTGGATGTACCGTGCACTATTCAGTGTCCCCTCGACGATCACCAGTGGTGTACGGCCAGTGTAGGAGATCGCTCCCCACACCATGATGCCGGGTGTTGGCCCTGTGTGCCTCGGTCGTATGCAGTCCTGCTTGTGGCGCTCACCTGCACGGCGCCAAACACGCATACGACCATCATTGGCACCAAGGCAGAAGCGACTCTCATCGCTGAAGACGACACGTCTCCATTCGTCCCTCCATTCACGCCTGTCGCGACACCACTGGAGGCGGGCTGCACGATGTTGGGGCGTGAGCGGAAGACGGCCTAACGGTGTGCGGGACCGTAGCCCAGCTTCATGGAGACGGTTGCGAATGGTCCTCGCCGATACCCCAGGAGCAGCAGTGTCCCTAATTTGCTGGGAAGTGGCGGTGCGGTCCCCTACGGCACTGCGTAGGATCCTACGGTCTTGGCGTGCATCCGTGCTTCGCTGCGGTCCGGTCCCAGGTCGACGGGCACGTGCACCTTCCGCCGACCACTGGCGACAACATCGATGTACTGTGGAGACCTCACGCCCCACGTGTTGAGCAATTCGGCGGTACGTCCACCCGGCCTCCCGCATGCCCACTATACGCCCTCGCTCAAAGTCCGTCAACTGCACATACGGTTCACGTCCACGCTGTCGCGGCATGCTACCAGTGTTAAAGACTGCGATGGAGCTCCGTATGCCACGGCAAACTGGCTGACACTGACGGCGGCGGTGCACAAATGCTGCGCAGCTAGCGCCATTCGACGGCCAACACCGCGGTTCCTGGTGTGTCCGCTGTGCCGTGCGTGTGATCATTGCTTGTACAGCCCTCTCGCACTCTCCGGAGCAAGTATGGTGGGTCTGACACACCGGTGTCAATGTGTTCTTTTTTCCATTTCCAGGAGTGTATTACGACAACTGTTTCGGGAGATTTCCATTTTCAAGCACCTGCATATACAACGTCTGAAAATGAAAAAGTGCTACAGTTGTATTGGAATTTTAGATTTAATTTTTTTTATAAGCGAATTTTTTGTGAAGTATTGAGGTATAACTAAAATTGCAGTCATAATTTTCATTGACACTAATTACAGAAACTACTATGTTGAAATTAATTTTTATGTTTCTAAATTATGTAACTAAGAGGGAGACTTATGTCTACGTTGTTCTGACGTATATATAACATCTGGTGTGGTTGAAGGTGGCGGCCATTTTTGATATAATATTGTAAATATTTCCTGTAATTTTTTGACAGTTGACACCACAGATGTTGTATACGGACGTAGTCTGTCTATGTGAACTGTCAAAAAGTTACAGGAAATATTCACAATATTATATCAAAATATTACGCGACACACTATAAAACAGCTGAAAATAATGTGAAGAGCCGCCAGATACAGTCACACCAGATGTCATATACACCTCAGGAGAATTTAGACGCAAGTCTCCTTCTTAGTTACATAATTTATAAATATAAAAATTAATTTCAAACTAGTGGTTTGTGTAGTTCCCGATAGTGAAAACTATGACTGCAATTTCAGACATTCCCGAATAGTTCACGAAATTCTCCACTTTAATTCTTAAGCCCCTTTAGAATCATAGCACATTGAAATTTTCAAATTTTGCAAACACAGGTACTTTAAAATGGAAATGTTCCGAAACAGGTGCCGTAATAATCAAGAAATGTTTTAAGCAGTGATACTGGAACGTTACTTACAGTGATCTGTAGCAGTTTTGAATAACATCATAATCATCATCATAATCATCATCATCATCATCATCGTCTTCGTCATGCAATGCAGTAATAAATTCTTCACCACCATGCATCCACTCCAGAGAGGATGCAACGCCGCACTCATAAGTACGGTCATACTGTCAAGGTGTTTGTAAATTTGACTCCATTTTGGAATCACTGAAATAACATCAGAGACCCTGTAAACCCACATAGTTTGATTTCGTTTCCCTCTCCCTTTCTGCGTGTTTCTTTTTTTTTCGGTCATGCAGTGCAGTAATAAAGGTTCCTCACAAGAATTTTTTATTTTAAAGTACTGGAAGTGATTTAAAAGAAAAGAGGAGCTAATGATCCAAATAGCTACGAGGTGTGGCTAGAAAAAAACCGGACTAGTACTGGTGAAACAATAAAACGAATGCAATAAGGCTGAAAGTCGCGTGGCCTGTCACGTGACTCTCGCTCCGCCTACTGCTCGAGTTTCATCTGCCTCCTGCACTCAGTCTGCCCGTGGCGTCTGTTTTAAGTAGTTGACGTTTTGTCTGTGCGTCGGAAAATGTTGAGTGCACAGAAAGAACAGCGTGTTAACATCAAATTTTGTTTCAAACTAGGAAAATCTGCAAGTGAAACGTTTGTAATGTTACAACAAGTGTACGGCGATGATTGTTTATCGCGAACACAAGTGTCTGAGTGGTTTAAACGATTTAAAGATGGCCGCGAAGACACCAGTGATGACACTCGCACTGGCAGACCATTGTCAGCAAAAACTGATGCAAACATTGAAAAAATCGGTAAACTTGTTCGACAAGATCGCCGTTTAACAATCAGAGCAGTGTCTGAGTTAACATGAGTTGACAAGGAAAGTGTTGGGCAGATTCTTCATTAAAGTTTCAACATGAACAAAGTGTGTTCAAAAATGGTTCCAAAGTGTCTCACAATTGAACAGAAGGAACGCCGAAGAATGATTTGTTCTGACATCCTGGAAAACATTGAAAGTGATCCCATCTTCTTACAAAATGTTATTACTTGCGATGAATCGTGGTTTTTTACTTACGATCCCGAAACTAAACGCCAATCGATGCATTGGAAAACTCCTGGTTCTCCACGACAAAAAAAAGCACGAATGTCAAAATCGAAATTCAAGGCAATGATGATTGTTTTTTTTTTTTTGACATCAAAGGGATTGTGCACATTGATTGGGTACCAGAGGGACAAACAGTGAATCAGCATTACTACATTAGCGTCCTGGCTACCCTACGTGAGCGAGTACGAAGAAAACGGAACGATTTGTGGAGAAAAAAGTCATGGATCCTTCACCAAGACAATGCCCCAGCTCACAGTGCGTTGTCAGTGAAGACGTTTTTGGCAAAACACAACATTCCCATCTTAGATCATTCACCCTACTGACCTGATTTGGCCCCCTGTGACTTTTTTCTCTTCCCTAAAGTCAAGTCAGTGACTATTTCTGAAAGTGGCGAGATTGGACAGAGCAAAAAGTTGGGACTTGGGTACGGGCCCTGGTAACGTCGTAGTTGAGTGCCCCACAATGCAAACCATCATCGTGATCCGTCAGTGACTAAACTACTGCTTGAAACGGACTACGCCACTGGTCTCAAGACGTTTGTCATTTGTTTCACCTATCTCCAGCACTTGTCTCGTGAACAGCTGACCCGATGTTGACCAACCAACCGTAACCGTAACCAATAGTCACCAACCGTGCACAGGCAAGTGTGACGACTCCAGCGAGCGACCAAATGGTGTAAATTGCCCTGAAGTTGACCCCATCGCGGGCTCAAACCGCAACTATGTTGTCTAAAAATTTATGACATAAAATCTACCGATTTCCGTCCCATTTGGACAATTCCCTCATTCCGCTCTTTTTCTCCTTCTTTTGTATTAGAGAGTATTTCGTTTGTAATCATTTCTTGTTCTTTTGGTCTTCAGTCCGGAGACTGGTTTGATGCAGCTCTCCATGCTACTCTATCCTGTGCAAGCTTCTTCATCTCCCAGTACCTACTGCAGCCTACATCCTTCTGAATCAGCTTAGTGTATTCATCTCTTGGTCTCCCTCTACGATTTTTACCCTCCACGCTGCCCTCCAGTACTAAATTGGTGATCCCTTGATGCCTCAGAACATGTCCTACCAACCGATCCCTTCTTCTAGTCAAGCTGTGCCACAAGCTCCTCTTCTCCCCAATTCTATTCAATACCTCCTCATTAGTTATGTGATCTGCCCATCGAATCTTCAGCATTCTTCTGTAGCACCACATTTCGAAAGCTTCTATTCACTTCTTGTCTATACTATTTATCGTCCACGTTTCGCTTCCATACATGGCTACACTCCATACAAATACTTTCAGAAATGACTTCCTGACACTTATATCAATACTGGATGTTAACAAATTTCTCTTCTTTAGAAACGCTTTCCTTGCCATTGCCAGTCTACATTTCATATCCTCTGTAATTCGACCATCATCAGTTATTTTGCTCCCCAAATAGCAAAACTCCTTTACTACTTTAAGTGTCTCATTTCCTGATCTAATTCCCTCAGCATCACCCGATTTAATTCGACTATATTCCATTATTCTCGTTTTGCTTTTGTTGATGTTCATCTTATATCTTATTCGTATTCTTATATTATTTCTTATTAATGACAATTTAGTTCTGCAAGAATGGTGAATATTTAGATCTATAATTCACTTTCTTTGACGTCTATCATTGAGGCATACTGATTTGTATGGAATATTGTAATGTCTCTAGCACACATTAGGTGCTCTAAAACCGAAGGTGTATGTCGTTTTTTCTCGTTTGAGTTTTTTCAGAATGTATTGTATAAAAAGAAAATCAGTTGACGTAATTAGGTGTGAACCATCAATCAGAATAAATTAATGTAAAAAATATGATTTGAATGTAGAGACAGGTGTAGTGTGGAGTAGGTGGTCGCTAGGAACGAGAGGAGACAAGAGACAGCGGAGTAACGGAGGGCGCCGCTGACGAGGACGTAGACGACTTACCGTGCACGTGCGAGGGCGGCTGGACGGCGGACACGTGCTGGAAGCCCGGCTCCTGCTTTATCTTCAGCGCGGCGTCCAGCTCCTGGAACACGAGAACACAGTACATACGTAGGGCACCTCCATACGCTGCACAGTTAATGGCGGAATATGGTCAGAACAATAGATGTAAAATGAAAGTGGAGAGGGCGGCAAAGGAAAGTGGTTCAAAAGTGGCTCTGAGCACCATCGGACTTAACTGCTGACGTCATCAGTCCCCTACAACTCAGAGCTACTTAACCCTAACTAAGGACATCACACATATCCATGCCCGAGGCAGGATTCGAACCTGCGACCGTAGCGGTCGCGCGGTTCCAGACTGAAGCGCCTAGAACCGCTCGGTCTCTCCGGCCGGCACGAGTCGACATCATCAAGCAAGGAACAAGTTATTAGCGCGCATGACGGACGCTGTGATTACTAGGCAACAGGAGACATGCAGAACCGAGGTGACTGAAACGCTAGCCATTTCTGCAGAACATACTAATGTACACGTCCTGTAAATACGTCTCTAGTCATTCGAGGTATTCTGTTTTTCTCTGGACGTGAGTAAAGTTTTACGTCTATACTGGCTCAGGAACCAAAAGGTTGATTAGGCTATAACCACACCGCACAACGATTATTTTTCAAAAATATGTGACATTTTTCAAAGATATCTGACATTTCACAACCACATGTGGATACAAAAACACAAACGTAAAGTAATTGGCGAAGGACCTCGGAACAAATAACTCTTATATTACAGGGCTATTACAAATGATTGAAGCGATTTCATAAATTCACTGTAGCTCCATTCATTGACATATGGTCACGACACACTACAGATACGTAGAAAAACTCCTAAAGTTTTGTTCGGCTGAAGCCGCACTTCAGGTTTCTGCCGCCAGAGCGCTCGAGAGTGCAGTGAGACAAAATGGTGACAGGAGCCGAGAAAGCGTATGTCGTGCTTGAAATGCACTCACATCAGTCAGTCATAACAGTGCAACGACACTTCAGGACGAAGTTCAACAAAGATCCACCAACTGCCAACTCCATTCGGCGATGGTATGCGCAGTCTAAAGCTTCTGGATGCCTCTGTAAGGGGAAATCAACGGGTCGGCCTGCAGTGAGCGAAGAAACGGTTGAACGCGTGCGGGCAAGTTTCACGCGTAGCCCGCGGAAGTCGACGAATAAAGCAAGCAGGGAGCTAAACGTACCACAGCCGACGGTTCGGAAAATCTTACGGAAAAGGCTAAAGCAGAAGCCTTACCGTTTACAATTGCTACAAGCCCTGACACCCGATGACAAACGCTTTGAATTTTCGGCGCGGCTGCAACAGCTCATGGAAGAGGATGCGTTCAGTGCGAAACTTGTTTTCAGTGATGCAGCAACATTTTTTCTTAATGGTGAAGTGAACAGACACAATGTGCGAATCTGAGCGGTAGAGAATCCTCACGCATTCGTGCAGCAAATTCGCAATTCACCAAAAGTTAACGTGTTTTGTGCAATCTCACGGTTTAAAGTTTACGGCCTTTTTTTCTTCTGCGAAAAAAACGTTACAGGACACGTGTATCTGGACATGCTGAAAAATTGGCTCATGCCACAACTGGAGACCGACAGCGCCGACTTCATATTTCAACAGGATGGTGCTCCACCGCACACTTCCATCGTGATGTTCGGCATTTCTTAAACAGGAGATCGGAAAACCGATGGATCGGTCGTGGTGGAGATCATGATCAGCAATTCATGTCACGGCCTCCACGCTCTCCCGACTTAACCCCGTGCGATTTCTTTCTGTGGGGTTATGTGAAAGATTCAGTGTTTAAACCTCCTCTACCAAGAAACGGGCCAGAACTGCGAGCTTGCATCAACGATGCTTTCGAACTCATTGATGGGGACATGCTGCGCCGAGTGTGGGAGGAACTTGATTATCGGCTCGATGTCTGCCGAATCACTAAAGGGGCACATATCGAACATTTGTGAATGCCTAAAAAAACTTTTTGACTTTTTGTATGTGTGTGCAAAGCATTGTGAAAATATCTCAAATAATAAAGTTATTGTAGTGCTGTGAAATCGCTTCAATCATCTGTAATAACCCTGTACTTTAGAAACTGAAAGACAAAAAGTATAGTAATCTGTAAGCCGCCGGGCGGTGTGGCCGAGCGGTTCTACGCGCTTCAGTCTGGAACCGCGCGACCCCTACGGTCGCAGGTTCGAATCCTGCCTCGGGCATGGATGTTTGTCATGTCCTTAGGTTAGTTAGGTTTAAGTAGTTCTAAGTTCTAGGGGACTGATGACCTCAGACGTTAAGTCCATAGTGTTTAGAGCCATTTGAATCTGTAAGCCAAAAACGTAGTATAAGTGAGTGATGGCACAGACGACTACGTTTTATGGACAACCAGGTGGGCTGTAACAAAGTAGGCCGAAAAGGAGCGGACGTTTGTGTGGAACAGTTATATCAAGCGCATTATCTGACGGCTGGACAAACATTAATTGGCTGCTGCTACTTCAGCAAAGGTGCGTAATGAAACTGTGTCTGCTCATTAAGGACCAGGTCAGCATTCTTTCATGGGTGTTTATTAATGCCAGAATTTCAGGTAAGGTCTTTTTTTTTTTTTCAGGATAAAATCAGTCATCGGTTGGATACATTGTTATGCTTTATTAGTTTCGAGAAATTAATTTGTGATCTTCAGAAGCGTACAAAATTAGGGATAGAATAAATTTTTAGATCTCGAACGAAAACACTACGACCACCAGGTTAATAGCTTGTTTGTCGATCTCTGGAACGAAATACATCACTCATTCCGCACATCAGGGATCCGACAGTTCCTCGGTGGGCGTAGCCGACCGGTGTGGCCGTGCGGTTCTAGGCGCTTCAGTCTGGAACCGCGCGACCGCTACGGTCGCAGGTTCGAATCCTGCCTCGGGTATGGATGTTTGTCATGTCCTTAGGTAACTTAGGTTTAAGTAGTTCCAAGTTCTCGAGGACTGATGACCACAGATGTTAAGTCCCATAGTGCTCAGAGCCATTTGAACCATTTTTTTCGGTAGGTGTGTGGCATTAGAGCACGGGTTTCCAAATGTTTCAGTGCGCGGACCACATTGACTCGTCCACGAAGCCATAAGGGCCAAGATCTACCTAGTGGGATTAAAGAACCCTAGCACTGCATGGTCACCGTAGGCTAATGTAAGGCTAAAGGAAATATGAAATCGCAAAAATCTAAGGTTCTGGGAATAGCTACCACTGAAACGAACTACGATTTTTATTTAATTACATAATTTTGATTGGTGGACGCACCTCATCGAAATTCTGGCGTATTTTATTCTGGCGAATTTCACCGACAAAAAAGTATGTCACTGCACATTCTTCGTGAAAGCGTCTTGCAAAGTTAACGTAATCTCAAAATCATTTTTAGCAACACTATTACTGCAAGACGTAACAGAGCTAGAGTACGAGGTGCATTCAAGTTCTAAGGCCTCCGATTTTTTTTCTCCGGACTGGAAAGAGATAGAAACATGCGCATTGTTTTAAAATGAGGCCGCGTTCATTGTCAATACGTCCCACAGATAGCAGCACCGTACGGCAGACGGAATTTTACCGCCAGCGGCGAGAATGAGAACTGTTTTAAATACTTAAAATGGCGATGTTTTCCTTACTTGAACAGCGTGTAATCATTCGCTTTCTGAATTTGCGTGGTGTGCAACCAATTGAAATTCATCGACAGTCGAAGGAGACATGTGGTGATGGAGTTACGGATGTGTCGAAAGTGCGTTCGTGGGTGCGACAGTTTAAAGAAGGCAGAACATCGTGTGACAACAAACCGAAACAACCTCGGGCTCACACCAGCTGGTCTGACGACACGATCGAGAAAGTGGAGGGAATCGTTTTGGGGGATCGCCGAATGAGTGCACACAATCCTGCACGACGACGTGAAAATGTGAAAAGTGTCGTCCAGGTGGGTGCCACGAATGCTGACGGACGACCACACGGCTGCCCGTGTGGCACGTTGCCGAGCAATGTTGACGCGCAACGACAGCACGAATGGGACTTTCTTTTCGTCGGTTGTGACAATGGGTGAGACGTGGATGCCATTTTTCAATCCAGAAACAAAGCGCCAGTCAGCTCGATGGAAGCACACAGATTCACCGCCACCAAAAAAATTTCGGGTAACCGCCAGTGCTGAAAAAATGATGGTGTCCATGTTCTGGGACAGCGAGGGCGTAATCCTTACCCACTGCGTTCCAAAGGGCACTACGGTAACAGGTGCATCCTACGGAAATGGTTTGAAGAACAAATTAATTCCTGCACTGCAACAAAAACGTCCGGGAAGGGCTGCGCGTGTGCCGTTTCACCGAGACAACGCACCCGCACATCGAGCTAACGTTACGCAACAGTTTCTTCGTGATAACAACTTTGAAGTGATTCCTCGTGCTCCCTACTCACCTGACCTGGCTCCTAGTGACTTTTGGCTTTTTCCAACAATGAAAGACACTCTCCGTGGCCGCACATTCACCAGCCGTGCTGCTATTGCCTCAGCGATTTTCCAGTGGTCAAAAGAGACTCCTAAAGAAGCCTTCGCCGCTGCCACGGAATCATGGCGTCAGCGTTGTGAAAAATGTGTACGTCTGCAGGGCGATTACGTCGAGAAGTAACGCCAGTTTCATCGATTTCGGGTGAGTAGTTAATTAGAAAAAAAAATCAGAGGCCTTAGAACTTGAATGCACCTGGTATGTCAACGCATTGTTATTTCAAGCGGCGCAACAATAAGTTTAGTCATGTAGTCTTGCAGCGAGTAGCAGAGCCAGAGCGTATATTTGACGGTTCAGTTGCGTGATTGTGTCTATGTTGCGAGTGTTTCTCGAGTATTTTTAGTGTTTTATGCTCTTTGTTTCAATCTCAGTTGAACAAATTATGCTTCACGCATTTTAATACATGCCAAACATTCAGTCAGCAAACTAAGATTCCGTTTCCTGTAACTTTCGCAACTGAAGCTTTGGGCGCTTTAAAAATTAATTTTGAATCACGTTTTTTAGCTATCGATGCAAATTCAAACGATATCAAGATATTTCAAAATCCCTTTGACGTCGATATAGAAGCGTTACCCGCAGAACTTCAGTTTGAAATTATTGATTTGCAATATAGCGACTTTTTTTAAAGAAAAACGTTCAAAGTCAACACTACTGGAATTTTATAAGTGTCTTCCATCCACACAGTTTCCAAATTTACATAAATTTGCCCGTGGCTTTTTTTTTCCACTTTTGGCACCACTTATTTGTGCGAAAAAACTTTCTCCGAAATTGAACATGCGAAAAGCATTTACAGATCACAATTAAGTGATGAGAGCATTTGAAGTCGCTGATGATTATCTCTACCAGTAAACTTGATCCACAACTGGAGGTAATTATGAAAGGAAAGTTACAGCTACATAAAAGTCACTAATTGTCACTAATATGTTAAATTTGTTTATGTGAATACTCTAACAAAAAAAATGGCTAAAAAATGGTTCAAAAGGCTCTGAGCACTATGGGACTTAACATCTATGGTGATCAGTCCCCTGCAACTTAGAAATACTTAAACCCAACTAACCTAAAGACATCACACTACACCCAGTCATCACGAGGCAGAGAAAATCCCTGACCCCTCCGAGAATCGAACCCGGGAACCCGGGCGTGGGAAGCGAGAACGCCACCGCATGACCACGAGCTGCGGACAATAACACTGTGAATTTTCAAGATATAAATTAATTACAGTTATTTTTATATATCAATTACAACTAAAATATCCAGTATCATTATGTACACCAGGTATACATATATATATATATATATATATATATATATATATATATATATATATATATATATATATATATAAAAATGACCTAGTAGATAGTGTCGGAAGTTGCGTGCGGCTTTTCGCGGATGATGCTGTAGTATACAGAGAAGTTGCAACATTAGAAAATTGTAGCGAAATGCAGGAAGATCTGCAGCGGATAGGCACTTGGTGCAGGGAGTGGCAACTGACCCTTAACATAGACAAATGTAATGTATTGCGAATACATAGAAAGAAGGATCCTTTATTGTATGATTATATGATAGCGGAACAAACACTGGTAGCAGTTACTTCTGTAAAATATCCGGGAGTATGCGTGCGGAACGATTTGAAGTGGAACGATCACATAAAATTAATTGTTGGTAAGGCGGGTACCAGGTTGAGATTCATTGGGAGACTCCTTAGAAAATGTAGTCCATCAACAAAGGAGGTGGCTTACAAAACACTCGTTCGACCTATACTTGAGTATTGCTCATCAGTGTGGGATCCGTACCAGGTCGGGTTGACGGAGGAGATAGAGAAGATCCAAAGAAGAGCGGCGCGTTTCGTCACAGGGTTATTTGGTAAGCGTGACAGCGTTACGGAGATGTTTAGGAAACTCGAGTGGCAGACTCTGCAAGAGAGGCGCTCTGCATCGCGGTGTAGCTCGCTGTCCAGGTTTCGAGAGGGTGCGTTTCTGGATGAGGTATCGAATGTATTGCTTCCCCGTACTTATACCTCCCGAGGAGATCACGAATGTAAAATTAGAGAGATTCGGGCGCGCACGGAGGCTTTCCGGCAGTCGTTCTTCCCGCGAACCATACGCGACTGGAACGGGAAAGGGAGGTACTGACAGTGGCACGTAAAGTGCTTTCCGCCACACACCGTTGGGTGGCTTGCGGAGTATAAATGTAGATGTAGACGTATTGTATTTTCTTTAAATTGCCTTTAAATAAAAATATTTGCTATGTGTATTTTACAACGTAATCAAAAGAAAGTGAAAACCTCGCTTAAGAATCATCTTCCATAATGTTTGATTACTAAGGCTAGTCGCCGAAGTGGCGTCCATTTGAAAGACTTGCACCAGACTCGTGAGTAGAATAAAATGCAAAGAATTTTTTTTATTAAAATGTTTTCGCCAAACTAGTCTGTTAACCGTTCTTTTTTTCGCTATCGCAAGGAGAATGGTGTTCTGTCTGTTTATTGTGGATAGCCACAAGTTTAACCATGACCTTCTGCTTTGTAAAGGTAGAGCTCCGACAATCCGCGGGCCGTAGTTTGGAGACCCCTGCAGTAGAGTCTTCACACAGGTCATGTAACTCGCGTAAATAACGGGCCGCTGATTTGCGTAAGTCGCGATGGCGGCGTCCGAAAGCGACCCAGATGGGTTCAATTTTATTTACATCAGGCGAATTTGGTCGCCGGGACACCAACGTGAGTTCACTATAATGCTGGTCAAACTAGTGTAGCACGCTTCTGGCTCCGAGACACGGGCAATTGTACTGCTGAAAGGTGACATCGCCGTCGGGGAAGACATCGAGCAACAGGAAATCTTATGGAACTTAACTACTAAGGTCATCAGGCCCTAAGCTTACACACTACTTAACCTAAATTATCCTAAGGACAAACACACACACACCCATGCCCGAGGGAGGACTCGAACCTCAGCCGGGACCAGCCGCACAGTCCATGACTGCAGCGCCTAAGACCGCTCGGCTAATCCCTCGCATCGAGCTAACAGGTGGTTCGCAGGTGTGAACGTGTGTTCGGTTACTGCCACAGGTCCCACGCAAGAGCAGGGCAAATTAGAGATGGGCAAACTCGTGTTCATCCTTGGGAACTAGTTCACTGCTGATCGTTCTTTTTTGGCAACCGTGCATTTTTACTCGTTCACCGTTCATTTGTGCTTGGTATATGGTTCTTCTGAAAAACTGAAAACTAGTAGTGTAGGTGACTGAAGGATGGAGGGCACCAAGGGGGGGCACCTGCCTACCCCCTGGAGTATAGAGTTTTTATTCATTACAGAATTCTTACACACTTTTAAAAGTAGTTTTGGGTCGACAGAAGCGTGCGATCCCACGCGTCGGCTTTGACCCGTGACGTAAGGGTGTTGTCGTGTGTGACGTCATGACGGCGCGGAGTTTGGTTTGAGTGTGGCTGTCTCCAGTTCTGTTTTATCTTATTTTATTTACTTTTCTGATCTGTTCGTTCTATCTCGTGAGATTTTTTTTTTAATTTAAAAACACTTATTACTTATTTCAATTATCTGTTTCCTCCAATTTCTGTTTTAGTTTATTATATTTATCTTTCTGATCTGTTCGTTCTATCCCGTGAGATTTTTTTTAAAAGACAAAAAACACTAATCAGCTACTGAAGCATCTTTATCTTCTATGGGTTGCAGGGGTTACGACCCCTGGGGAGGTGGATGGGGTATTCATGCATGGCTGTCTTCACTTACACGTTGTAGCTACGCAAGGCGTCTAAATTTGTTTATATTTAGTTTGCCCCCCACCCAAAACACCCCATTTCCCGCGCTTGTCCCGTTAGTGTCATTAGGCTTCTTGTGGAAAGTGTGTGTGTTTGTTTTTGTTTCCGCCATATTTGTGACGTCATGGGTCAAAGCAGACGGGCAGGATCGGACGCTTCCGTATTTCAGTAGTTTCTGTGATTCTGCTGAAGCTCTCGTTTAGCCAACTGTAGCCTTGTGTGGCTGACCGCAGGGGAATAATACAGGGTGGCGCACGGAAAACCGGGCCCCGAGTACAGACTGCTCGCCAATTACGGACAAATGTGTTGCCCGTTACGAGCAGATAACAACAAACATGTAATAATTAGGCAGCGAAGGAATAACAAGCTAATGCAAGCAACAGTTGCGAAACAATCGATGACGATGTGTAGGGAGCTGGAGAAGAGAACATGAAAATTTCACGCGACGCGCATGGGCTATAGCACATGTAGTCTTGTAAACCTGTCGGTGGTTCTTTCTGAACTTAATAGACCACAAGTGTCTCGTATAAAATTCTTCGTTTCCACTTCCACTGCATAGCTATGTTGCGTTGTAAACAATAATCGTATACACCCTATATATACTTCACGTTGTGGTTGGTTCAAATGGCTCTGAGCACTATGCGACTTAACATCTGAAGTCATCAGACGCCTAGAACTCAGAACTACTTAAACCTAACTAACCTAAGGACATCACACACATCCATGCCCGAGGCAGGATTCGAACCTGCGACCGTGTCGGTCGCTCCGCTCCAGACTGTAGCTCCTAGAACCGCTCGACCACTCCGGCCGGCTACTTCACGTTGTCTCTGAGTTCGTAGGCAAAGCATAAAATGAAATGTAGTTTTCTCATCATACTTGTGTCACAGGCTTAGTAAAAATTAGGTTTTTGTGTTGCATTATTAAACTTAATGCAGCAATAGTAATAATAATTAAGTTCGCAGTAATATAGTTTTTGGTTTGAAAGCTCCTTCTGAACAAATGTTTTTGAGATAATAAGTAAATACGATATTATGGCAATCTATGTCTTTTCAAATGGAGAGGCACCGCTTTTCCTACTGAACCAAAATGACCCACAAACCCACTTTTCTTTTTTTCAAAGAAACCAAACTAGCAGGTAATGCAAATTGGAAACAACCAAACTTAAAAATTATTACAGCCTTCCTAAATGTAATATTTTGAATATGAAAGATACACGAAAATCGTTTTATATGAATTTTCTTACACTAAAAATTAAGCAAATTATGGAAAGTTAGTTGCTAAATCAAGTCGATGAAACCAAGAAATATATGAATAAAAAAAAAAAAACTTGCCTTGTTATAAGTATGTCTTCTGCTGTTCATCGATATTATGAAGTGAGCTGATATGCCCTTTTGTTACATACAACGTAATTTTTATGTAATTTACGTAACTATAAAATACTTTTGATTACCGGTCGTGGACACTGAATAGCCAGACCCGAGTGCAAGAACAGTTTGGAACACATGTATAATGGGCGAGCGCAGTGAACGAAACGAACAACTGGACACTGAACTAACTAGGAGCAGTCGGCAGTGGAACTGAGACAGGCGGTCATGCGAAGAACGGCGAGTGCGGCCGAGGGAGGCCGAGACTGAGACGAGCACGCGACCGAGGCTCGAACGAGAACTGACCAAGTGACCGCCGCGACCGAAGTGAACTATGAACCGATCGTTCCTTGCAATTCGTTCCTCGGTCCTTTCGTTCATCTTGGTGAACCGTTCCTTTGCACCCGTTTGTTCGCGAACTACCTGATCTCTAACGGGAATGTCTCCCGTAGCACAGTACTGCTCCAACCATCACCCGTTCGCGGCGCGCTGCACGTTTCGAGCCGCCATCCACTTCGCAGCTGCCCTTAGATCCAGGTATGAGTTTTAGTGCCTCATGTTTACTAGCCTGATTTGCTTCTAGTAACATGCACACAGCTGCAAAATACTAACGCCAATTCTTTACAGACGAATGGAAAAACTGGTAGAAGCCGACCTCGGGGAAGATCAGTTTGGATTCCGTAGAAGTGTTGGGACACGTGAGGCAGTACTGACCCTATGACTTATCTTAGAAGCTACATTAAGAAAAGGCAAACCTACGTTTCTAGCATTTGTAGACTTAGAGAAAGCTTTTGACAATGTCGACTGGAATACTTTCTTTCAAATTGTGAAGGTGGCAGGGGTAAAACACAGGGAGCGAAATGCTATTTACAATTTGTACAGAAACCAGATGGTAGTTATAAGAGTCGAGGGGCATGAAAGGGAAGTAGTGGTTTGGAAGGGAGTGAGACAGGGTTGTAGCCTCTCCCCGATGTTATTCAATCTGTATACTGAGCAAGCAGTAGAGGAAACAAAAGAAAAATTCGGGGTATGGATTAAAATCCGTGGAGAAGAAATAAAAACTCTGAGGTTCGCCGATGACATTGTGATTCTGACAGCAAAGGACTTGGAAGAACAGCTGAACGGAATGGACAGTGTCTTGAAAGGAGGATACAAGATGAACATCAACAAAAGCGAAACGAGGATAAGGGAATGTAGTCAAATTAAGTCTGGTAATGCTGAGGGAATTAGATTAGGAAATGAGACACTTAAAGCAGTAAATGAGTTTTGCTATTTGGGGAGTAAAATAACTGATGATGGTCGAAGTAGAGAAGATATCATCAAATGTAGACTGGCAATGGCAAGGAAAGCGTTTCTGAAGAAGAGAAATTTGTTAACATCGAGTATAGATTTAAGTGTCAGGAAGTCGTTCTGAAAGTATTTGTATGGAGTGCAGCCATGTGTGGAAGTGAAACAAGGACAATAAATAGTTTGGACAAGAAGACAATAGAAGCTTTCGAAGTGTGGTGCTACAGAAGAATGCTGAAGATTAGATGGGTAGATCACGTGACTAATCAGGAACTATTGAATAGAATCGGGGAGGAGTTTGTGGCACAACTTGACTAGAAGAAGGGATCGGTTGGTAGGACATGTTCTGAGGCATCAAGGGATCACCAATTTAGTATTGGAGGGCAGCGTGGAGGGTAAAAATCGTAGAGGGAGACCAAGAGATGAATACACTAAGCAGGTTCAGAAGGATGTAGGCTGCAGTAGGTACTGGGAGATGAAGAAGCTTGCACAGGATAGAGTAGCATGGAGAGCTGCATCAAACCAGTCTCAGGACTGAAGACCACAACAACAACAACATACACTTTCAACAGTACGCGTTTACGGCATTAATTACGACTCATACTCTATCAGTATGTGGAAAGTTGACAGCGAGGGGCACGCAATATTTTGAAATGTTAACTCACCCGTCACATACGCAGCTGATACACGCACACTTTAAACACGCGCTGCGCTTCAGCACGCGCTGGCTCCTGACAAATATTTCCCTCTCGTGTATTTCTTGTTTCCTCGTCTTTCAGTGACGCCGCCGGGTTGTTTACGTCGTGTTTACGATCGCGGCTGACCTTCCGTGACGGGTCGCGGAACGGCCAATAGTAAACAAGGCGATACCAGAGCCAGCAGGCGCCAGCACACGGGCGTAACACGACAGAACCGCACCAAACTCTTCGTGCTTCACGGTGGGCATTTCTGCAAGGCACTCCGAGGTGCGGAATAGTTCTCTCGTAAGAACTACTGGCGTAATGCTACAGACACGCACCGACCGACCGACCGACCGACAAACTGGACGTGTATAGGCAGGCGCTTTGGCCAACCGACCGACCAACCTTTACTGCTGGGACGCTGGTTGGCTAGGACCACCCGACAGACCCCCCACCCTCTCCCCCAGTGCAAACACGCCACCCAACAAATTATGCCGTGTGTAGCGGCAGTCGTCCCAACCTCTCGACAAAATGTCATCTTCTGTCACTGCTCGCGGGATTAAATGCCGTTCTAATATACAGGCTCGTCCATTGATCGTGACCGGGCCAAATATCTCACGAAATAAGCGTCAAACGAAAAAACTACAAAGAACGAAACTCGTCTTGCTTGAAAGGGGGAAACCAGATGGCGCTGTGGTTGGCCCGCTAGATGGCGCTGCCATAGGTCAAACGGATATCAACTGCGTTTTTTCAAATAGGAACCCCCATTTTTATTACATATTCGTGTAGTACGAATGTTTTAGTTGCACCACTTTTTTCGCTTTGTGATAGATGGAGCTGCAATAGTCACAAACATATGGCTCACAATTTTAGACGAACATTTGGTAATAAGTCCGTTAAATTAAAATACACAACGTAGGTACGTCTGAACTTTTATTTCGGTTGTTCCAATGTGATACGTGTACCTTTGTGAACTTATCATTTCTGAGAACGCATGCTGTTACAGTGTGATTACCTGTAAATACCACATTAATGCTCAAAATGATGTCCGTCAACATCAATGCATTTGGCAATACGTGTAACGACATTCCTCTCAACAGCGAGTAGTTCGCCTTCCGTAATGTTCGCACATGCATTGACAATGCGCTGACGCATGTTGTCAGGCGTTGTCGGTGCATCACGATAGCAAATATCCTTCAACTTTCCCCACAGAAAGAAATCCGGGGACGTCAGATCCGGTGAACATGCGGGCCACGGTATGGTGCTTCGACGACCAATCCACCTGTCACGAAATATGCTATTCAATACCGCTTCAACCGCACGCGAGCCATGTGCCGGACATCCATCATGTTGGAACTACATCGGCGTTCTGTCATGCAGTGAAACATCTTGTAGTAACATCGGTAGAACACTACGTAGGAAATCAGCATACATTGCACCATTTAGATTGCCATCGATAAAATGGGGGCCAATTGTCCTTCCTCCCATAATGCCGCACCATACGTTAACCTGCCAAGGTCGCTGATGTTCCACTTGTCGCAGCCATCGTGGATTTTCCGTTGCCCAATAGTGCATATTATGCCGGTTTACGTTACCGCTGTTGGTGAATGACGCTTCGTCGCTAAATAGAACGCGTACAAAAAATCTGTCATCGTCCCGTAATTTCTCTTGTGCCCAGTGGCAGAACTGTACACGACGTTCAAAGTCGTCGCCATGCAATTCCTGGTGCATAGAAATATGGTACGGGTGCAGTCGATGTTGATGTAGCATTCTCAACACCGACGTTTTTGAGATTCCCGATTCTCGCCCAATTTGTCTGCTACTGATGTGCGGATTAGTTGCGACAGCAGCTAAAACACCTACATCAATACGATATCGACCTTTACCGCAATTGGCAAACGGTCCATCTTAACACGGGTAATGTATCACGAAGCAAATACCGTCCGCACTGGCGGAATGTTACGTGATACCACGTACTTATATGTCTGTGACTATTACAGCGCCATGTATCACAAAGCGAAAAAGTGGTCCAACTAAAACATTTATATTTCTTTACGTACTACTTGAATATGTAATAAAAAATGGGGGTTCCTATTTTTAAAAAAACGCAGTTGATCCGTTTGACCTAAGGCAGCGCCATCTAGCGGACCAAGCATAGCGCCATCTCGTTTCCCCCTTCAAGTTAGACAAGTTTCCTTCTTTGTAGTTTTTTCGTTTCACGCTTATTTCGTGAGGTATTTGGCCCGGTCACGATGAATGGACCACCCTGTATATGTTCTCGCGGGATTAATTGCCGTTCTAATATATATAATACCGAGGGAGGCGGAAGAAAGTTTAATTACAGAGCTTGTGGACAAGTTTAAAGAGTGCAGACAATTTTCGGACACGTCGTATTGTAACCGCTCTTTAGTGAGCGGGTATTAGATTAAATTCTGTCATACGAGAGCCAAAAAGACGGTAGTAGTATTCCGAAGTAATAGTTAGTTAAAATTTTACAATGAGTAGATATTCGAAATAGAGTAACGCAAAGTAGTACAAAGGGATCCAAGGAAGAGCTGCGTTTTGTTTGGAATGTAATATATAGACCAATGCGCAGCATTGTTAGGTCTCTTTTGTTTTCAGCGGTGGGGAGTGTGTTCGCAGTTCTTCCGTGGTAGTCGGAATTTTGGGATTAGAAGCCTAATTAAATTGCATTCTCAGAACTGGGTTAGACATTGCAGTGGTGGAGAATAGATTATTTTGGGGTAAATTCAGAGACGGAGTCAATTAGAGATTATTGGGTCTACGAACATTGACATTCAAGTGAATAGTTTGGACCTTACCACACTAGTATCTTTGACGCTCGTTGATTCCGCTAATAAACGAGGAGTGAGAAATAGTGCCCGTTGAGAGACTAAACTTGCGCTGAACAGACATTTAAAGGAATCGAACGCATAACTAATATCGTGTCGTGAGAATTGAGATGTTAAGACATTGTAAGGCCCAGAGACATATTTATAATTTATCGGACGTTAACGACAGAGGACAGTTTCATGGGAAAGCATATCTTTGGTGATAGGTACACGAAGGAATGTAGTACTGACTGACTGTTATCATACCGAAACAATACACACTAGGATCAACTCTCCTTTCATTGATCCCCCAGTGCCATCTCTCATTAATTTAAGAACTTAATTGTGTCAATAAAACAGAAATATACGAGACATTCCCAGTGTTTACTAATTTCCATAATCAGCGTGTACATAGACATTAATATCTGTGAACATTCACGGGTTATTGAAGGAAGCTCATAAGCCTTTTCACAAACATATTTAATAGGATTCAACGAATGCACACAGACTGCTAAAGTAACTAAATCAAATTAATCCGGGAAACAAATTAGAAAAATAGACTGGAACTTCGTGTAGGCCTACCTATCACCAAAAGATATGCTTTTTCATGAAACTGTCCTTTGTCATTAATGTCTGATAAATTATAAATATGTCTCTGATCCTTACAATGTCTAAATTTCTCAATTCTCACGACACGATATTAGTTATGGGCTAGAACTGAGTTCCAGAGTAATAAAAAAAACTGTCTTTGGCTCCGCCGTGGTTGAAGGTGTATAAAATATCTCTGGAAAAAACGCGATCAATTTTCGACTGCTAGTTCACACGACTAGATTGACAACGCGAATCAGATATGTCTTATGCCAGACCCACACGGCAGGGAATGGTTCTTAACTAGCATAGAGTAAACGTCTCTGGAGTGAGCATTCACATGCGCAAAACAGATTTTGTGTTGTCAACATACATTGCCGGCCTGGTCATGTGTTCTCGGGACGTCGTGTGTTTGTCAGTATAGCGCCCTGTATGTTTAGAATGTCACTACATCCCTAGTACAGACGGATTCTTTTCGTACGTGTCGTGGATTATTTATATATGTAGCGCAGACATTTTAACAGCATCCATTTGATACCGGGAATAAACCAGCTACGTAACTTTTAAGGGCAAGTGATATTACGTTCTGCTTCTTTGCGATAGGTGTTACAGTTCAGATGCACTCGGTTTTTGGTAGTTTTGGGTATGATACGGCACTTTATAGTATTACAGAGCCTGACGTACATTTTTGCAGTGATAGTCTTGCAAAACGACGTGACAGTACGCTAGTACTTTTGCAAGTGTCCGAAAAACACCGAATTTGCCACACATTAGCGATTATATCCCTGCTAATTGGCCGGCCGCGGTGGCTGTGCGGTTCTGGCGCTGCAGTCCGGCACCGCGCGACTGCTACGGTCGCAGGTTCGAATCCTGCCTCGGGCATGGATGTGTGTAATGTCCTTAGGTTAGTTAGGTTTAAGTAGTTCTAAGTTCTAGGCGACTGATGACCTCAGATGTTCAGTCCCATAGTGCTCAGAGCCATTTGAACCATTTTGAACCTGCTAATTCGTCCTTTTTTTCTGCTATTTCTGCGTATTTATTTTCTCGTTTTAGCGACCTAAAGCACAATTTTTCTTACTGGTGACACTTTGAAGCATTTATTTAACGCATTTTACGTACTTGCTCCTAGTTTATTAAATAAATAGTAGACTGAGTAATCTATATACATAATCGACAAGTCACTGATTAATGTATGGAGGATATAGTATTTGCAGAAACAACACAATTAGCAAATTTACGAGAGGAAGCAATTCTTTGTAAGCTTTTGTACGACCCGTAATATCTATTATATAGTCATAAAATCATAGAAAAATAGATCTACAGAATCAAGCCTTAATTATAATACGTCTCGAAATTTTTAAACATATACAGTGTCTCTTGCTAATATGATAACTATAATTAGAGCTACATGGTATGTACCCATGAAAAGTTACTATCCGTCCTTTCACATATTTTTCTTTGCATCCGTAGCAACAACAGCAATTCACCATGGCTATTACACTATCAACAAACGGCGAAACCTAACAAAAACTCTTGATATTATAAACTTCAAACGCTGCAGAAAGCACACACTCACCGCGAAGTCCCGAAAACACGTTACAATCCTGGTTTAATGTTGACAACATGAGCAGAACGCAATGCTCACTCCAGAGATATTTACTCTATGTTAACTAGCCAGGACAATATGTACATAAAGCTCCGCTGCCGGGAGTGGGGGGGGAGGGGGGAAGGGAAGGGGGGTGGTGGGGAGCGGCGAAGATACTTGTTTCATTTTTAACGAATCCGTAACTAACCCATATATAGAGTGAAAGATGTGGTGTCACCGCCAGACACCACACTTGCTAGGTGGTAGCCTTTAAATCGGCCGAGGTCCGTTAGTATACGTCGGACCCGCGTGTCGCCACTGTCAGTGATTGCAGACCGAGCGCCGCCACACGGCAGGTCTAGAGAGACTTACTAGCACTCGCCCCAGTTGTACAGCCGACTTTGCTAGCGATGGTTCACTGACAAAATACGCTCTCATTTGCCGAGACGACAGTTTAGCATATCCTTCAGCTACGTCATTTGCTACGACCTAGCAAGGCGCCATATTCAGTTGCTACTGATATTGTGAAGAATGTACAGACAACAGCTACGTTCAACATTGATGGATTAAAGTTAAGTATTCCACCAAGTACCACCTTTTTTATCAAGTCTAAATTCCTTGTCCTGTTCCAGACCTCACGCCAGCCTGCGTGAGCTTAAACGCGTGCCTTTCGGCTTCCTCCAAACTACATTGGTTGGCTCCTGCCAATCCACAACAAAAGACACATATTTTATGAATAAAAGTCCGTCGTTCTTCTGTATTTCGATTTTTACGTTTCATTTCCACTACTGAAATGAAATCGAAAAACCGAAATACAGACAGATAAGATCTTACCTTTCATTTACGATACATATAGGAAGTGAAATCTAAAAACCCAAGTATAGACAGTCAATGAACATTTATTAATAAAGTATATGCGCTTCACTGATGTAAGTGTTGAAAAATTCCAGTAAATATCCAAACCTTCTGCTATGAACAGCAACAAGCTGAATTTTTTTAATGGTTCTAACATTCGCTAAATGCTTCATTTATTGCGTGTCTGGTGTTGTATTTATCAAATAATGTCCGGCACCACCATTTGTACTATTTCTTTCTCCAATCTGATATGAGTTGCTTGAACGTACAGTGGCACCTTTTATGCTAAATACACAAATAAATTAACAAAGTTTACACAACACCTCTTTTACTTCTTTTGTTTCACATGTATTTCCTCAGGCAAACGTAAATCGCGTTGCAGGTTTCAAGAATCGTTATAGACAATAATTGTGGGGATAGAACAGCTCTGATTTAGAGTTACTCGTAAATTCTGCCAATCTGGTATTGACTAACGGCCTCTCCCCGCCCCCCCCCCTCCCCCCACAACACAGATTCTCTCGTGACTGTATTATTTCTCGTTAAGGATGACTTGATTATGTTCAGCAGCTCCGAAGCACGTTTCTCATCCATTCTTAGATAATTAGGATGATCGTCGACTCCTCAAGTAACAGAGCGTGGGTGATTTTCTTTGCCATCTTCAGCACACACACACACACACACACACACACACACACAAATGCACACACAAATGCATACACGAACAGACCACAGATGCTTCAATAATTACACTCATAAGTTTGGCAACAGCATTCGATCTTGGCAAAAACATTTCACAGTCGGCAACAGAAACCAAAACATTGCATTTAAAGAAGCGTTCAGTTCATAGTGCTGTGGAATGTGGGAAAAAAACCGCAAATTGGCATTCATAAGAAGAAGAACAACACCAAAAATGCAACAGGAGCGTAATATGTAAGAAATTGTCCACGCAACCTGTAAGTACAGTTCAAAACATTACTACTTAATAGGAAATAACAACCACCAGAACTGTTTATATACTATAGGCACAGTGACAAAAATGTAAATTAAATATCTAACATATGTATGAATTTCTTTGCATTTGCCACTACTTTTCCCACACCTGTCCCTTGGGTTTTTTTTTTTTTTTGGCGTTGTTACCTCGAAAATAGATTAGGCAAACCCTAGTTTTGTTTCTCTCTAGAACCGAAGGCAGTCATGTACAACTCAGTAAACTGAATGTAGAACAAATCACAACAGAGCGGTGCTTTAAATCTCTTGAGTGCAGTCGATTGGGACGTTTGTAGCCTCGCACATAGTTGGTCTGTCCATCTCTTTGTTGGACGGTCTGTTGGTCGATCGGTCGGTCTGTTGGTCAGTCGGTCGGTCTGTCTGTCTGTCGGTCTGTTGATTGGTCTGTCTGTTGGTCGGTCGGCCGGTCTGTTGGTCGGTCGGTCGGTCGGTCGTCCCGTCGGTCTGTCGGTCGGTCGGTCGGTCTGTTGGTCGATCTGTCTGTTGGTCGGTCGGTCAGTCTGTTGGTCAGTCCGTCGGGTCTGTCTGTCTGTCTGTCGGTCTGTTGGTCGATCTGTCTGTTGGTCGGTCGGTCGGTCTGTCTGTCCATCGGTCGGCCTGTCTGTTGGTCGGGCGGTTGGTCTGTTGGTCGGTCGGTCGGTCGGTCGGTCTGTCTGTCTGTCGGTCTGTTGGTCCGTCTGCCTGTTGGTTGGTCGGTCTGGCTGTTGGTCGGTCGATCGGTCTGTTGGCCGCTCTGTCCGTCTGTTGGTCGGTCCGTCGGTCTGTTGGTCAGTCCGTCGCTCTGTCTGTCTGTCTGTCTGTCGGTCTGTCTGTCTGTTGGTCGGTCTGTCTGTTGGTCGGCCAGTTGGTCTGTCAGTCGGTCAGTATGTTGGTCTGTCAGTCTGTTGGTCGGTCGGTCGGTCCGTCGCTCTATGGTCGGTCGGTGGGTCGCTCTGTCTGTTGGTGGGTCTGTCTGTTGGTCGGTCTGTTGGTCGGTCATTCAGTCGGTCTGTCGGCGGGTAGGTCTGTATGTCAATCTGTCTGTTGCTCGGTCTGCAGGACATTCAGTTGATCACACAATAAATTAGTTAGTACCCCTGTAGGGCCTTCAAGCGAGTTTTCCAACCTCAGAACGTTGTTTTACGCTCACATTCGATATTTATTTCTCGAGAAACTATTTTTTCATACATATCTTTAACAAACAAAATTACACACCTTAAATGCTAAGTTAAAATCACGTTTTCAAAATTCAGTGCCAACTCGCTAATAAAATTCTGTTACATCGTTTCGTTTACAGTTTACAAGCTATCAGTGCAGAACACCATATGCGAGGATGGCCCAGAAAGTAACGCACCACATTTGGTTTCTCGGCCGAAAATAATGCTACGAATGCGAAACATTACGTATGTGTGGTATCGATAGCTACGATGCCACGGCATAGGTGCAAGTCCATAGGTTGGCACTACGACACCGACACCGACGACAGCGCCCTCTAGCCGGCGGTGTACAGAACTACGAGCTCCGCTCCAGATTCTACCCATTTGATCAAGAGCAGAGTGCCGGGACACTTGCTTCAGCTTCGCTTCATGTAGAGACTTTGCTCTTCTTACGACGGGTCTAAGGCTTCGCACCTACGTACAAAGTCATGTATGCCTCTGTACATATTCATGCACCAGTAGACCACTTTTACTTAATTGCACTACCGACGTGTTTTACCTTTTCCTGCTCCTACTCACATCCTACATTCGGCCCACCTTTCAGTTATCAGGAGCAGACCCACGCGCCGTCTTCCAGGCGGAGATACAAAAGTACACTACTGGCCATATAATTCATACACCACGAAGATGACGTGCTATAGACGCGAAATTTAAGCTACAGGAAGAAGATGCTGCGATATGCAAATGATTAGCTTTTCAGAGTACTGACATGAGGAAAGTTTCCAACCGATTTCTCATACACAAACAGCAATTGACCGGCGTTGCCTGGCGAAACGTTATTGTGATGCCTCGTGTAAGGAGGAGAAATGCGTACCATCACGTTTCCGACTATGATAATGGTCGGATTGTAGCCTATCCCGATTGCTGTTTATCGTATCGCGACATTGCTGCTCGCGTTCGTCGAGATCCAATCACTGTTAGCAGAATATGGTATCGGTAGGTTCAGGAGGGTAATACGGAACGCCGTGCTGGATCGCGACGGCGACGTATCACTAGCAGTTGAGATGACAGGCATCTTATCCGCACGGCTGTAACGGATCGTGCAGCCACGTCTCGATCCCCGAGTCAACAGATGGGGACGTTTGCAAGACAACAACCATCTGCACGAACAGCTCGACGACGTTTGCAGCAGCACGGACTATCAGCTCGGAGACCGTGGCTGCGGTTACCCCTGACGCTGCATCACAGACAGGAGCGCCTGCGATGGTGTACTCGACGACGAACCTGGGTGCAGAAATGGCAAAACGTCATTTTTTCAGATGAACCCAGGTTCTGTTTACAGCATCACGATGGTCGCATCCGTGATTCGTGACATCGCGGTGAACGCACATTGGAAGCGTGTATTCGTCATCGCCATACTGGCGTATCACCCGGCGTGATGGTACGGGGTGCCATTGGTTACACGTCTCGGTCACCTCTCGTTCGCATTGACGGCACTTTGAACAGTGGACGTTACATTTCAGATGTGTTACGACCCGTGGCTCTACCCTTCATTTGGTCCCTGCGAAACCCTACATTTCAGCAGGATAATGCACGACCGCATGTTGAAGGTCCTGTACGGGCCTTTCTGGATACAGAAAATGTTCGACTGCTGCCATGGCCAGCAAATTCTCCAGATCTCTCACCAATTGAAAACGACTGGTCAATGGTGGCCGAGCAACTGGCTCGTCACAATACGCCAGTCACTACTCTCGATGAACTGCAGTATCGTGTTGAAGCTGCGCGGGCAGCTGTACCTGTACACGCCATCCGAGCTCTGTTTGACTCAATGCCCAGGCGTATCGAGGCCGTTATTACGCGCAAAGGTGGTTGTTCTGGGTACAGATTTCTCAGGATCTGTGGACCCAAATTGCGTGGAAATGTAATAACATGTCAGTTCTAGTATGATATATTTGTCCACCTGAACACCCGTTTATCATCTGCATTTCTTCATCTTGGTGTAGCAATTTTAATGGCCAGTAGTGTATGATGACGGTAACCAGGATGATGATAATGATGATCATAACAGTAATGATAATGATGATGGTAGTGACGTTGTGTCGCAGTTTGCGATGCGCTCTGATGCCGCTAGCGCCTTCTGCAATCTGCCCCGTTCACACAGTGCAGAAATGAATGGGAAAACAGGCGAAGACGCAAAAAAAAATATTCGGGAACTGCTAATCGCGACCCACATATCGGAGGAGTCCGTCCAAAGGCCGATGACGCGTCAGCACAGGGTGCTTCGCAAGTGCGTCCACAACGCAGGCAGCGGCGTATTCATGAGTTGGCACGCAGCTCTGAGGGAACACTTGTCACGCACTCTGATATGATCTGAACGCTCCAGATGGTGGAGTTTGTAGCCTGGTAAGGGACTGCCGCACGCTACCTTCTGCAGACTTCCACCACATCGGCCGTATCTGGTGGCAATTCCACCTCTTAACCCTAGCACGCCCGGGCCTTTTTTTCTAACTTGGATGCTTAAGGGGGGGGGGGGCGGGGCTTCGGCGAGACCACGGGTATTAAATAAGATTACTGACGAAAATTTACAACTTTCAGAATGGTTTATGTTTTCTAACTAAGGCATCGGTTTATAAATGTTGTTAATTGTTATAAATATTGGATCGAGTGAATAAAAAATTGACATATTACAATACAAAATACAGATGTGTTCATATACAATAGACTACTCTGAGTTCTCAATTTCAAGGCAACAGACACACCTCACAATTTTTTCTGAATGTGTGTTAAACACATGTTTATGACACTGTCCAGAATACTGTTTTGGTTTAGATTGTTGTACTTCTGCTGCTTTGTTTTACCTTCTCTTACACAAATATGGCACCGACCTTTCCCTGCTTCTGTTGTCACTTCTTTGATTTTATTTCGTAGAATAGTCTCCAATGATTGAACAATTTGGTTAGATAACCCTCTTGCATTTGGCACTTCTTTTTTCTACCTGGAATTTCACTAGTTCTATCCCAGCTTGCAGAAGATAAAGTCTCCGTTTGTTGTGTTTCTTTTCATTCCATCTCAGATGTTTGCTGGATGAATATGGTGGTTCCATTGATAGCGCAAATGTCGATGAGAGAGTAAAATACAAATAGAGGCCATCTCTTTGTTCCCCTCTTGCAGGTGTACATACGCGCCGTTTGATCAGTGGTATCAATTCCACCTTTAGTGGAATTATAATATGCATTTATCTCGGTTTTATTCTTCTCTCCTCCGACAGTGCCTTTATCTTGGTGCATTCTTGACAACATCAGTAAGTTTTTACTTGGTTTCGTTTTTGCTGTGTAGGACACCAAAATTACTGGGGGCCTACGTGTTGGGAACTGCACTAACTCACTGCAAGTTTTCAAGATAAATAACAGCTGACTGACATCAACAATCACTTCCTCTGGAAGTAAACTCATTGTTGTGAATATCAAGAATACCAACCAACAAGAAACTAACTTGCATTGTTGTAGAGATGATAGATACGAAATCCTACTAAGGGAAATTTTCTATAGCATGGAAGCCTAAGGGGGGGGGGGGTTTGTTGGACCCATAATAAGTTTGTTTATTTTTTCTTTCAAAGCAGGAATTTTCTATAAAATATATTGATACTAACGTTTCATAAAATAGCCAACAAACAATAACTCAAAGGGAATATGTAGTATGAAGGTTACTTGGGCAAAAGCAGGGGACATAAAAAAATTGAGGGTTCAACGAACACCCCCCCCCCCCCCCCCCCCTGAGGCGTCCTAGGGTTAAAACGTGCCTACTGTAGCGGGACTTTGAATTTCGCCGCGATACATTCGTTCCCTCAGATATAAATTATACCGTCACAGCTGTATGAGCGCCCGACGGCAGAGAAAGTATTTACAAGAAAATGAAGGTACAAAAATGGTAACACTTTTTGTTTTCTACCCGCTATTGTCTCTAGAAAGCGGAAGCTTAACTTCACTTATTAGCTAGTCTTGGTATGATTCAGACGTAAAAACTCATTCGTTAGTCTCAGTCTGATTAATACGTAAAAACTTATTGATGTGCAGACATATAGTATCATGGAAGCTTCTAGGAAATTTGGAGGATGGAAGCAGCCGTAAAATACATTGCATTCAATATCAAGATGGTTTTAATTCGTAGACATTAGTAAGTCCTGGACGATGAAATTTACTGCAAGATTTTGGAGTAGCTACGACTTTTTCATGCAGAAATGAAGCAGGAGATTGTTGGAGAACAAGACCTCAACGCCGCACGAGAGAAGACACACTAACTTGGTAATGAATGAACTCTTATCTACGCCATTTCCCCCTGTTAACTACATTTTTTTATTCTCTGTTCTCTTTCAAATAATTTTTGTAGTGCAAATTGGTCTGACTTTACCTCAGAAACGCCACAAGGACCACCTCAACAATAGCTTTTCCGAATCACGAAGTCCGATAGCTTTTCTGTAATACGAAGTCCGATTTGCATTTCATTCTTTCCCTTTTTCAAGGTCATTAACGATTCTGTCGGACACAGCAAAGGACTTGGAAGAGCATTTGAACGTAATGGATAGTGTCTTGAAAGGAGGATATAGGATGAACATCAACAAAAGCAAAACGAGGATAATGGAATGTAGTCGAATTAAGTCGGGTGATGCTGAGGGAATTAGATTAGGAAATGAGACACTTAAAGTAGTAAACGCGTTTTGCTATTTGGGGAGCAAAATAACTGATGATGGTCGAAGTAGAGAGGATATAAAATGTAGTTCTGGCAATGGCAAGGAAGGCGTTTCTGAAGAAGAGAAATTTGTTAACATCGAGTATAGATTTAAGTGTCAGGAAGTCGTTTCTGAAGGTATTTGTATGGAGTGTAGCCATGTATGGAAGTGAAACATGGACGATAAATAGTTTGGACAAGAAGAGAATAGAAGCTTTCCAAATGTGTTGCTACAGAAGAATGCTGACGATTAGATGAGTAGATGACATAACTAATGAGGAAGTATTGAATACGATTGGGGAGAAGAGGGGTTTGTGGCACAACTTGACTAGAAGAAGGGATCGGTTGGGAGGACATGTTCTGAGGCATCAAGGGATCACCAATTTAGTACTGGAGGGCAGCGTGGAGGGTAAAAATCGTAGAGGGAGACCAAGAGATGAATACACTAAGCAGGTTCAGAAGGATGTAGGTTGCAGTAGGTACTGGGAGATGAAGAAGCTTGCACAGGATAGAGTAGCATGGAGAGCTGCATCAAACCAGTCTGTGGATTGAAGACCACAACAACAACAACAACAACAAGAACGATTTTAAAACCCTTTTTTATTCACCATTTCTTCCCACATTTTCAACCTTTACTTTTCTTTTCTTCTCTTTTTCTTTTTTATTAAGCACTACATTACGATTTGTAACACTGCCACGAGGATGCTAGCGACAGAGCTACATTAGTACACCACACATTCAGTTTTCCATTGGGCTAATGCTACGCATTCCTTCGACAGAATATTACCAGTCACTCCCTCACCCCTGTTTCTTTAAGGGACCGTTGCATGTCCTATGCCGCCAATGTTAAATTATCGAAATTTGTGACCCATATCTTTTTAAGACACCAACTTACAATTTTCCATAATTAATGAATGCACCATTCTAGATACACTGAAATACAATTATTACTAACCCTGTATTGTGGGGCATGTTATCTTTTTTTTCAGACACTCAATTTTTTGACAAAATTTTGTAAATAAATGAACATAAAAACAGAAGAACTCAGGATATTTTAATTATTCTAGTTCCATTTGTGCTGCATCTCACACTTGCCACGCTGTGAAAATTTCATGTCTCTACCATCAGTACTTTTTTTTTAGAAAAAGGGTCATTTATTGCAAAAAATGTAGTTCAGAGATATTGTGTAAAACTTGTTTTATTATAAATTCTTACACAGACTTACATTTCTGCGTCTTTTACGCACTAGAATCGCCCTGGGCCATAGTCTGTGTCTTCTTCAGTCTCACAATAGCCGAGTGCTTGCCTCCTCCTTTTCTTTGGTTTATAAGGTCATCAGTCCTCTAGAACTTAGAACTGCTTAAACCTAACTAACCTAAGGACATCACACACATGCACGCCCGAGGCAGGATTCGAACCTGCGACCGTAGCAGTCGCGCGGTTACGGAATGAAGCGCCTAGAACTGGTCGGCCACGCCGGCCGGCTCCTTTTCTTTCTTGCTTCTTCTGTCGTTTGTTGAGCAGCTAACTCTGCTTCAGGTACACGAAGCTCATCCAGTTCCCATAGGCCTTTAGCTGTGTTCTGTCCAAATCTTACCCCTAACTTCTCCAGAACCTTAAGTCTTTCATAGTTTCCGCTAATAAATGTTATTACAGCATCAGACACTGTTAAAGGGAGGTTTACTATCTTTGGCCCGAAAAAAAGCACGTTCCTTGAGATTTTTTTTCTCGGGACGTGTTATAGGTATCAATGTCAAATTTGGTCAAACAGTTTATTGATATTTCTGTGGTGTCACCGCCAGACACCACGCTTGCTAGGTGGTAGCCTTTAAATCGGCCGCGGTCCGGTAGTATACGTCGGACCCGCGTGTCGCCACTGTCAGTGATTGCAGACCGAGCGCCGCCACACGGCAGGTCTAGAGAGACTTCCTAGCACTCGCCCCAGTTGTACAGCCGACTTTGCTAGCGATGGTTCACTGACAAATTACGCTCTCATTTGCAGAGACGACAGTTTAGCATAGCCTTCAGCTACGTCATTTGCTACGACCTAGCAAGGCGCCATTATCAGTTGCTATTGATAATGTGAAGAATGTACAGACAAGAGAGATGTTCACCAATTGTGGATTAAAGTTAAGTATTCTACCAGTTACCTCCTGTTTTGCTAGTCTTATTTCTCTGACCTGTTCCAGACCTCACGCCAGCCTGCGTGAGCTTAAACGCGTGCATTTCGGCCTCCTCTAGCAACACGGTGTTGGCTCTTCTGCCAACACAGCAATTTCCTCTACAAACTGTAATTTTTTCAACCGGAAATGTCGAAGAGCAAAGGCGGAAGTGCCGCCGGAACGAAACAAAATTTCGATGTAGACCTCCACGCGCGGTACGTCACAGGTCATGCGGCTCGTCTGAAATGAAAACTGAGTCGACGTTAGCGAAGCATATAAGGTACTTTAGGAGTTGTGTCTCGCTTAGGTTATTTGGACCTTAGGAAACAAAATGGCGGCCATTTTTATCGATTTTTCGACTTCGTCAGCGAAGTAAAAATATTTATAGTTGATGGATCGGAATAAAAGTGGTACAACTCTTGGACAATTTAGTTAGCTTCGTCAGAAACAAAGTATCATGCCAGTCGGTTCAGTAGATTTCAAGTTACCATACCGCGCGATAAAAACAAGGTCATTTCGAGAAAAACGCATTTGAAGTTTTGACTGCATATAAATGCAATATTATGCAACGTATGTCCAATTTCCTATTCCGGGTCCATAAACTAGTCCTTCCTCTTCCTCACACAGGGCGTTCTGCCAACACCGACTCAAAGGAAGGCCTCGGCGCTTGTTGGTGACGTCACGTCAGCTAGGCACGGCGAACGCCAGGTCTGCTGCAGGCAGAAACGCCTGGACGTGCTTATCACTATAAATCTCTTATTTTTGGACAAAATGTTTGGTATTGTTTTGGATTCTGCAGTTTTATTTTAGATGAAAGATTTTCTTACTATCGTAAAGCTGCAAATGAAGATCCTAGTTCTGTATTACTGAATCCTGTCGAAACAAACGCAGATCAATATGAGAAGATGCTTTGCCCCATCGCAAGCTTCGGAAATTTTACATTCAAGTAACTATATTTACTTGATCCATTTTGCTATCGAAACTTAACCCAACCCCCTTACAATTAACTCGTTTCTTTTATTTATTTATTTATTTATTTTCGTTTGACATCGTCACTGGAAATGTGAACTAATTTACATGTGTAAATGTCCAGCTGTTGCCAGTCATTAAATTACAGTCGTTTTCAACAAAAGGAATTCTAAACAGGAAACAAAATAGCTTCATACATCGAAAATACTGCTGAGCTTAAACTTTTTTAAACATGCGCATTAGAAAAGATAAATATTCCCCTCTTCCAACTGAAAGGAGAAACTTTATGAGATAAAAAAAATTTATTTGATAAAACAAGTATCTCTCTTTTGCCTCTTCTTCTCTCCCCCACCCCCTCCCACAACGTGTACAGTCGCAAGATATTTCACTAACATTCAGTGCTCCTCACCCCATAGTCAACCAAGATACCTAAAGAAGGGCACCAATACGTTCACAGTTTCTCGTAAAAGCAACCCAGTACAAACGTAACTTCCTCATATTTACAAATAAGGTGAAGAAGCACGAATTCTGTTGCTGCTGGACCATGAAGTTGTTTTTTTATGTCAATCCGTAAAAAAGGTGGAAATTTAAGGTCAGGAGTATACTATTTGTTAAGAAGTGTAATGAATTGCACAATTAACAGAACAATGTGTGTTGGTCAACTACCGCCAGTAGTTTCACATTTTCCTGTGTCAGAGAGGGAGACACCGCCATTATCAGTACGTCTGTAACAGACCTGGCGTTGGCCGTGCCTAGCTGACGTGACGTCACCAACAAGCGCCGAGGCCTTCCTTTGAGTCGGTGTTGGTTCTGCTCGGTCTGGGACATCCTGCGCTGCTCCAGAGCCGCTCGTACGGCCGGTGACGAAGCGGTTCTCCGCAGCCAGAATCCGGTGGTCGTCCGAATGCTCGGTGAACTGCGTCGAATAGAGTCCCAGGGTGACGTCCATCGTTGTCATGGTCTTCAGAGCTGGTGAATACCCTTCGTCGAAGCTGCTCACTTCCAGGAAAGTCGTAACCTCCGCAGTCTTCGCACCAGAATGCAAATGCTTTGGGGCCTAACTTCCAAACACACGCGTTCGAACTCTCATTTGAATTTTGTGTGTTTCCTCCCAAGCACCGGTACAATAACTCGTCCTCCGAAAGAAAAAAAAAATCTGGTGCGTGAAAAAAGGCCGATTTCGGGCAGGTGCATTTTTTTTGTTCAACCGCGAATAACAAACATTTCCGTTCCGACTCCGAAAAATCGTTTCAGGGGTGAATTCTAAACACGTTTATGGATCCAGAAATGCAATTTAAAAAAAAGTCGATTTTTTGAACCAAAAGGTAGTAAACGTCCCCTTCACTTTAGAGTCATACGGCCAACAAATACATTTTAGGCACACGGCACCACACAACATTATTGAAGGGCTCATTCGGATTCTCCGTCTTCCCACGTAAACACTTCTTTAGTAGCTGAGAATTTGCCAAATCTCTGTAAATAGGCTTGATTGCCTCCATTACTGCCAAAGGAAGAGAATGTTTGTGTGTAAATTCATGCAGGGTGCCAGAAAATTCTGCTTGCCTATATTTACATCAAGTGTTAGATGAAGGTGGACACAAAGCATGATATGGCTTTTCATCGGTTGATATTCGATGAAAGAAAGTCTCACATTTCTGTTACCCGCAAATTTAAATTTCTTGAAGTTACTTTTACGCTTAGTCATTTTATTTACGTATAAAATGCAGTAAAAGTTAGCTTACTATAAAAAGGGAGCCGATAATCACACTACTTTCTACGAAAACTAGTGTCAGAAACAGATCACTGATTTGTTTATTCGTAATGCCAACTTCTGAGATCCAGCAGTAGGCGCGAAACAAAGCAATTCACTGTTTAGTTCCCAAGATATGACTGCTCAACTGTGGCAGTATATGCGTAGGCGCGAAATTTTACAGTCACACGTCAACATTCAAAATATTATTTGAAGATCTCACAATTGTCTGGTTTTAATGTATTATATACCAAAATGTTCAGGAAAGTGGAAAGTAGAAAACAGAAAATGTCAAATGTCAACGAATTTCACGTACAATGTCCCCTTAAAGACTCTCTCTCCCATGAATAAAGTAGCTCCAAGCGTCCGACGCCTTTACCTCAGAAGTTGACAAATTCTCTCATTATAGAAGACTGGATGAGTATAATCTCACCCCGGCCGCAGTGGCCGAGCGGTTCTAGGCGTTCAGTCCGGAACCGCGCGACTGCTACGGTCGCAGGTCCGAATCCTGCCTCGGGCATGGATGTGTGTGATGTCCTTAGGTTAGTTAGGTTTAAGCAGTTCTAAGTTCTAGGGGACTGATGACCACAGATGCTAAGTCCCATAGTGCTCAGAGCCATTTGAAACATTTTATAATCTCACCAATCTGTGCGCCACTTCCAGCAAAATTTACTTTTTCAGGCGTCTGAATGTTTATGGCGTCTTTCTCACGTGTACGGCGACATAATTTTGCAGGCAGATTCTGCAAAATGTGTCGTCTATATAGTAGGACAGAAGTAATAAACTAAAACGTCGTGCCAGATGCATGAGAAGTGAAAACGTAGTAGGCAATAAACGTGTTTCGAGTTCGCTAATTTGTGGAATGGGGTTGCCAGCGAGAAGAAGTTTAGTAAAGTTTGAAATTTTTGTAGAGTTTGGCAGAAGTCGCTAAATAATTAGGGGTTACAACTGCGACCAGCTTTATAACGATCGCTCGGATAATAATCCAACGCTTATTGACCGTTTTATGCGCCTTGCAGTGGACATAGGACCGTAATATTTGACGCGAGACGAGGTTTAGTACCAGCGTTACACGAGAAAAGGCGAAAAGTAATGATTTGTAACGAAATCTTAAGTAAACGTTCCGTTTTTGTCATTTGTTTTCGTACGGTGGTAATGCCAGAACATCACATTGCTCGCCTTAGTCTCAGGAATGCTTATTGGTATCGAGTGGAAACTGTATCACGTACTAAGGTATCCGGACTATTTGTTCTGTCCAAAATCGCAGCTTCTAGGGTCATATAGATGTAGGCGCAGACGTAAATCAATGAAATGTGTTTCCAAAATTCGAAGAATAATTTAAAGAGCATCTCTCGGTGGTGGAGCATGCCGCATTTTTATATCCTGTTTTCGAGCATTTATATTGTACAATAGCTATGAGGTGTTCGAAGCTAGGATGTAACATTCTCAGAGAATTGATAATCTCTGATTTTAGTTATCTCAACAGCGTTTCTTGATAACTTAAATACGTACGCCTCCGTAGCCATTTCTTCCCCCGAACACTTCCTTTTTCTTAACGTTTTGGTGTTGATCACGATTTTCCTTTCATGAAAGGCAGTTGGAGTAATCCACTTAATTACAGGGCCATATCATTAACGTCGACATGCAACAAGATTTTGGAACATATATTGTGTTCGAACATTACGAATTACTTCGAAGAGAGCGGTCTATTGACACACAGTCGATACGGGTTTAGAAAACATCCTTCTTGTGGAACACAACTAGCTCTTTACACACACGAACTGTTGCCCGCTATTGACAAGGCATTTCAGATCAATTCCGTATTCCTGGATTTCCAGAACGCTTTTGACCTTGTACCACAGGAGCAGCTTGTAGTCAAACTGCGTGATTATTAAATATCTTTCACAGCTATGTCACTGGATTCGTTATTTCCTGTCAGAGAGGTCACAGTTCGTAGTAATTGACGGAAAGTCATCGAGTGAAACAGAAGTGATTTCTGGCGTTCCCCAAGGTAGTGTTATAGGCCTTTTGCTGTTCCTTACCTATATAAACGATTTGGCAGACAATCTGAGCAGCCGTCTTCGGTTGTTTGCAGATGACGCTGTCGTTTATCGACTAACAAAGTCATCAGAAGATCAAATCAAACTGCAAAACGATTTAGAAAAGATATCTGAATGGTGCGAAAATTGGCAGTTGACCCTAAATAACGAAAAGAATGAGGTCATCCACATGAGGGCTAAAAGGAATCCTTTAAATCTATCAATTCTAAATCAACTAAACATCTAGTAATCACATTTATGAATAATTTAAGTTGGAAAGATGACATAGAAAATGTTGTGGGGAAGGCTAACCAAAGACTGCGTTTCATTGGCAGGACACTTAAGGAGACTGCCTACACCACGCTTGTCCGTCCTCTTTTAGAATACTGCTGCGCGGTGTGGGATCCTTACCAGATAGGACTGACGGAGTACATCGAAAAAGTTCAAAGAAGGGCAGCACGTTTTGTACTATCGAGAAATAGGGAAGAGAGTGTCGCTGGCATGATACATGACTTGGGATGGACACCACTGAAACGAATGCTTTTTTCTTTGCGGCGGAATCTTCTCACGAAATTTCAACCACCAACTTTCTCCTCCGAATGCGACAATATTTTGTTCAGCCCGACCTACACAAAGAGAAACCATCATCTCAGGAAAATAAGGGAAATCAGAGCCCGCACGGAAAGACATGGACGTTTATTTTTTCCGCGAGCGATTTGACACTGGAGTAATAGGGAATTATTGTGAAGGTGGTTCGATGAACCCTCTGCCATGCACTTAAGTGTGATTCGCAGAGCATCCATATAGATGTAGATGTAGATACAATTCTTCAAAGCGTTTCGCTTGTTTAAATTATCAAACGAAGATCAATAACATCATCTGACAATACTTCTTCACAGGGTTAGTTTTATTCCTTTTGATTTTGAGGGGTATATTGTGCAGAAGGTTAATACGAGAATATTCTTAAAATAATATCGGTTGTATACTTGACGGTGGCATATCATGTAGACATTGTGCTACTTTTCGTGAAGAATGACATGGTCTCGAACAAAATTTCAAAGCGCGTTGGGGGAATGTGCCCTTCTCTACAGTCCTCCTCCCTCGTCCTCAACATACCGCAAATAAGGAAGTTGTGGTTGCCACTCCACTGTACATACGGTGGACATTCGTCCCGATACAACGTGACCGTCACCGTTTCAGACCTTCTTGTCCCGGAGAGACCCAATTTTGTCCCGATTTTGGAAAATACTGTCGCGACCTTGCTTCGATTACTAAAGTAACGTCATCTGTTAGGGCAACAGTTGCTACACCACGAAGATGACGTGCTACAGATGCGAAATTTAACCCACAGGAAGAAGATGCTGTGATATGCAAATGATTAGCTTTTCAGGGCATTCACACGAGGTTGGCGCCGGTGCCGACACCTACAACGTGCTGACATGAGGAAAGTTTCCAACCGATTTCTCATATACAAACAGCAGTTGACCGGCGTTGCCTGGTGATACGTTGTTGCGATCCCTCGTGTAAGGAGGAGAAATGCGTACCATCACGTTTCCGACTTTGATAAAGGTCGGATTGTAGCCTATCGCGATTGCGGTTTATCGTATCGCGACATTGCTGCTCGCGTCGGTCGAGATCCGATGACTGTTAGCAGAATATGGAATCGGTGGGTTCAGGAGGGTAATACGGAACGCCGTGCTGGATCCCAACAGCCTCGTATCACTAGCAGTCGAGATGACAGGCATCTTATCCGCATGGCTGTAACGGATCGTGCAGCCACGTCTCGATCCCCGAGTCAGCAGATGGGGACGTTTGCAAGATAACAACCATCTGCACGAACAGTTCGACGACGTTTGCAGCAGCACGGACTATCAGCTCGGAGACCGTGGCTGCGGTTACCCTTGACGCTGCATCACAGACAGGAGCGCCTGCGATGGTGCACTCGACGACGAACCTGGGTGCACGAATGGCAAGACGTCATTTTTTCGGATGAATCCAGGTTCTGTTTACAGCATCACGATGGTCGCATCCGTGTTTGGCGACATCGCGGTGAACGCACATTGGAAGCGTGTATACGTCATCGCCATACTGGCGTATCACCCGGCGTGATGGTATGGGGTGCGATCGGTTACACGTCTCGGTCACCTCTTGTTCGGATTGACGGCACTTTGAACAGTGGACGTTACATTTAAGATGTGTTACGACCCTTGGATGTACCCTTCATTCGATCCCTGCGAAACCTTACATTTCAGCAGGACAATTCACGACCGCATGTTGCACGTCGTGTACGGGTCTTTCTGGATACAGAAAATGTTCGACTGCTGCCCTGGCCAGCACATTCTCCAGATCTCTCACCAATTGAAAACGTCTGGTCAATCGTGGCCGAGCAACTGGCTCGTCACAATATGCCAGTCACTACTCTCGATGAACTGTGGTGTCGTGTTGAAGCTGCACGGGCAGCTGTACCTGTACACGCTATCCGAGCTCTGTTTGACTCAATGCCCAGGCGTATCGAGGCCGTTATTACGGCCAAAGGTGGTTGTTCTGGGTACTGATTTCTCAGGATCTATGCACCCAAATTGCGTGAAAATGTAATCACAAGTCAGATCTAGTATAATATATTTGTTCAATGAAAACCGCTTAATGATCTGCATTTCTGCTTGGTGTAGCAATTTTAATGGCCAGTAGTGTATTTAAGCAGTTCCACGCCGAAGAATCGGGCAGCTCCCATTTGAATAGCGCTGCTGATTTCAGTGCTGTTCCATCAACAAGTGTTAACGTACGAACCATTCAAGGAAAGATCATAGATAAGGCGTTTCGGAGCCGAATGGCGACTCGTGTTCCCTTGATGACTGCACGACACAAATTTTGACGCCTCGCCTGGACCCGTGAACACCGACATTGGAGTGTTGGTGGCTGGAAACATGTTGTCTAGTCGGACGAGTCTGGTTTCGAGTTGTATCGAGCGGATGGGCGTGGGTACGGGTAAGGAGACATCCTCATGAATCCGTGGACCCTGCATGTCAGGAGGGGACTGTTCAAGCTGGTGGAGGCTCTGATGGTGAGGGGCGTGTGCAGTTGGAGTGATACGGGGACCCCTCATACGTCTAGATACGACTTTTGACAGGTGACACGAACGTAAGCATCCTGTCTGATCACCTTCATCCATTCGTGTCCATTCTGTATTCCGACGGGCTTGGACAATTCCAGCAGGACAATGCGACACCCCATATGTCCAGAATTACTACAGAGTGGCTCCAGGAACACTCTCCTGCCTTCAGTCACCAAATTCCCCAAAATGGTTCAAATGGCTCTGAGCACCATGCGACTTCTGAGGTCATCAGTCCCCTAGAACTTAGAACTACTTAAACCTAACTAACCTAGGGACACCACACGCATCCATGCCCGAGGCAGGATTCGAACCTGTGACCGCAGCGGTCGCGCGGTTCCAGACTGTAGCGCCTAGAACCGCTCGGCCACTTCGGCAGGCCCAAATTCCCCAGATAGGAACATTCTTGAGTATATCTGGGATGTCTTGGAATGTGCTGTTCAGAAGAGATCTCCACCCCCTCGTACTCTTACGGATTTATGGACAGCCCTGGAGGATTTGTGGTGTCAATTACCTCCAGCACTGCTTCAGACATTAGTCGAGTCCATGGCAGATCGTGTTGCGTGCTCGCAGGGGCCCTACACGATATTAGGCAGGTGCACCACTTCCTTTGGCTCTTCAGCGTGTAACATCTCCAAAGCGTTACGATTTACGCACCCCTCCTCTGCTTGCTAGTATTCCAGTGCGCGAGCGAGATATTTTCCGCATCACCTGTTGCTGGTGACGGCGCCTTATTAAGACGTGTGGCTGTCGCGATAGCGCCGGCGTAATTAAAGGCGACACTCGCGCCGGCCGCTTACCTGCCCCAGACTGTCAACAGAGGTTCGCGACCCTAGGCGAGCCGGCACAGCTCGCTTATCTCCGGCGCATCACACCAAGTAATAGGGCTGCCGTGGCGGGGAGTGGCGTAAACAGGTTCCTCCGTCTGGCTCCCCGCACAGGGACTCAATTCAGCCGCGAGAGGGAGATAACAGCGGCGCGTCGCAGTCTGCCGCTGTCCGTATTGCCAGGTGGCCGGCTCTCGTGCGTTGATGAGGGAAGCACAGTGGAGCTGGCGACCGCCACTGCCCTATAGTGGCGTTGCGCGCGCGATACGAGGAGAGGAAAGTACCAGGGGCGTTCAATGAGTAATGTTGTTGTTGTGGTCTTCAGCCCTAAGACTGGTTTGATGCAGCTCTCCATCCTACTCTATCCTGTGCAAGCCTCTTAATCTCCCAGTACCTACTGCAGCCTACGTGCTTCTGAATCTGCTTAGTGTATTCATCTCTTGGTCTGCCTCTACGATTTTTACCCTCCACGCTGCCCTCCAATACTAATCTGGTGACCCCTCAATGCCTCAGAACATGTCCTACCAACCGATCCCTTCTTCTAGTCAAGTTGTGCCACAAATTTCTCTTTTGACCAATCCTATTCAATACCTCCTCATTGGTTCAAATGGTTCTGAGCACTATGGGACTTAACATCTGAGGTCATCAGTCCGCTAGAACTTAGAACTACTTAAACCTAACTAACCTAAAAATATAACACACATCCATGCCCGAGGCAGGATTCGAACCTGCGACCGTAGCGGCCGCGCGGTTCCAGACTGTAGCGCCTAGAACCGCTCTGCCACCCTGGCCGGCTAGGTTTTCTGTGATTTCCATAAATCGCCTTGGGCAAATGCCAGGATGGTTCCTTTGACACGCCACGGCCTGCTTCTTTCTCCATATACCGATGGGGCCGGTGACCTCGCTGTTTGGTGCCTTTCCCCAAATAAAGCTTGAAAACTGCCAAACGAAAGATCGTAAAGACTAACGAAGGACCATCTGCACGGAATTGCGTGTGCGTTACGCGGCTGATTGTCACAATTTTTTGCCGAACATCGTCACAGACGATGAAAAATTTGTGCAGCACTTCGTACTAGAAACGAAACGTCAACCGGTGTAGTGACGTCACATCACCACCTGCTGTGAAGAAAAAGTCCAGAGACGCTCCCTGCGCCGGTCAAGTCATGCCGACGGACTTCTTGCACTCTGAACGGGCTATTCTGTTTGACGTCCTCTGCCCTGGTTCGGCCATCAGCTCTGAAATGTATTGCGCCAACCTCAGCAAACTGAAAAAAACGACATCAGTAGCCACAAAAATGTAAACTAACTTCTCCCTCTCCATGACAACGGCAGGACTCCCACAAGTCTGCCCACCCGAGAGGAGCTCACAAGACTCCACTGGACTGTTGTTCCTCGTCCACCCCGCAGCCTGGATCTCACACCTTCCGACTTCCACCTGTTGGGCCCAACGGAGGATGCACTGTGCGGGAAGCAGTATGTTCGTGATGGGCAGCTTAGAAGACAGGACGTCGGCCCTGACATAGACCAGCAGCGTGGTACCATGACGGCATACAGGCCTCCCGATCTAAGGCGCTGGAAGGTCGTCACATTGTAGGGACATTGTGGTGCAAAATTTGTAGCCAAAAGTGTAAGGAATAATATACACTATTGGTCATTAAAATTACTACACCAAGAAGAAATGCCGATGATAAACGGGTACTCATTTAACAAATATATTATACTAGAACTGACATGTGATTACATTTTCACGCAATTTGGGTGCATAGATCCTGAGAAATCTGTACACAGAACAACCACCTCTGGCCGTAATAATGGCCTCGATACGCCTGGGCATTGACTCAAACAGAGCTCGGATGGCGTGTACAGGTACAGCTGCCCGTGCAGCTTCAACACGATACCACAGTTCATCAAGAGTAGTGACTGGCGTATTGTGACGAGCCAGTTGCTCGGCCACCATTGACCAGACGTTTTCAGTTGGTGAGAGATCTGTGCTGGCCAGGGCAGCAGTCGAACATTTTCTGTATCCAGAAAGGCCCGTACAGGACCTGCAACATGCGGTCCTGCATTATCCTGCTGAAATGTAGGGTTTCGCAGGGATCGAATAAAGGGCAGAGCCACGGGTCGTAACACATCTGAAATGTAACGTCCACTGTTCAAAGTGCCGTCAATGCGAACAAGAGGTGACAGAGACGTGTAACCAATGGTACCACATAACATGACGCCGCGTGATACGCCAGTATAGGGATGACGAATACACGCTTCCAATGTGCGTTCACCGCGATGTCGCCAAACACCGATGCGACCATCACGGTGCTGTAAACAGAACCTGCGTTCATCTGAAAAAATGACGTTTTGCCATTCGTGCACCCAGGTTCGTCGTTCAGTACACCATCGCAGGCGCTCCTGTCTGTGATGCAGCGTGAAGGGTAACCGCAGCCACGGTCTCCGAGCTGATAGTCCGTGCTGCTGCAAACGTCGTCGAACTGTTCGTGCAGATGGTTGTTGTCTTGCAAACGTCCCCATCTGTTGACTCTGGGATCGAGACGTGGCTGCACGATCCGTTACAGCCGTGCGGATAAGATGCCTGTCATCTCGACTGCTAGTGATACGAGGCCCCGTTGGGATCCAGCACGGCCTTCCGTATTACCCCCCTGAACCCACCGATTCCAAATTCTGCTAACAGTCATTGGATCTCGACCGACGCGAGCAGTAATGTCGCAATACGATAAATCGCAATCGCGATAGGCTACAATCCGACCTTTATCAAAGTCGGAAACGTGATGGTACGCATTTCTTCTCCTTACACGAGGCATCACAACAGCGTTTCACCAGGCAACGCCGGTCAACTGCTGTTTGTGTATGAGAAGTCGGTTGGAAACTTTCCTCATGTCTGCACGTTGCAGGTGTCGCCGCCGGCGCCAACCTTGTGTGAATGCTCTGGAAAGCTAATCATTTTGCATATCACAGCATCTCCTTCCTGCCGGTTAAATTTCGCGTCTGTAGCACGTCATCTTCGTGGTCTAGCAATTTTAATGGCCAATAGAATAGTATATTGGAATCCTGACTAAAATCGACCTTCTTTCAGGAAATGAAATGTGTTACGTTAGTTATTGAGTGCCCCCCTTATGTTTAAAGTAAATCGATCAAAAACATATCGAGATTTACGCTACGTTTACTCTATATATATATATATATATATATATATATATATATATATATATATATATATATATATATATATTATACAGGGTCTTTCAAAAGTAATGGTCAATATTCAGGGATATGACTGGAATGGTCATTCGAAACAAAAAGTCAAGTAAAAATGGGTCTAATACGTATATGAGATATTCTACATCTTCAATATTGTCAAACAGATCTCTTCTACTGGAACCTCTTTGCTTTCCAAATTTTGGGAAGTGGCAGTATGGACCAAAACATGAAAAAACGTCCAGTAATCGTGTGCTCTAAAATGCTTACCTTAACAGCTATGAGCACCTGTTCATCTACGGTACTTTGGAACACAACTCTTCTAATGAACAAGTGCTCATAAGTTTCAAGGTACCCGTTTTAGAGGTAATGTTTACTGACATTTTTTCTTGTTTTGATCATTCGAGCACATGTTAATAAAGCACGGCCTGTGGCGGAGTGGTTACCCGACAATAACATCCCTGTAATGGACTGGCTTGCACAGAGCCCTGACCTGAATCCTATAGAACACCTTTGGGATGTTTCGTAACGCCGACTTCGTGCCAGGCCTCACCGACCGACATCGATACCTCTCCTCAATGCAGCACTCCGTGAAGAATGGGCTGCCATTCCCCAAGAAACCTTCCAGCACCTGATTGAGCGTATGCCTGCGAGAGTGGAAGCTGTCGTCGAGGCTAAGGGTGGGCCAACACCATACTAAATTCCAGGATTATCGGTGGAGGGCGCGAGGAACTTGTAAGTCATTTTTAGCCAGGTGTCTTGATACTTTTGGTCACACAGTGTATACGACACGTTAAAATATAATTCATGTGTCCCTCCTAGTGTCTGTTACAGTATCGTGTAAATAGCTCAAGTACATGGCCCACAATCGTATCGAGAATTTTGCTAGCAATATATGCACTGAAGAGCCACAGAAACCGGTACACCTGCCTAATATCGTCTAGAGTCCCCACCAGCACGCAGGAGTGCCACAACAAGACGTGGCATGCACTCGACCAATGTCTGAAGCAGTGTTGGAGGGAACTGCCACCACGAATCCTGCAGGGCTGTCCGTAAATCACGTGAGAGTACGAGGGGGCTGGAGATCTCTATTGAACAGCCCCTTGCAAAGCAACCCAGATGTGCTCAATCTGGGGAGCTTGGTAGCCAGCGCAAGTGTTTAAACTCAGAAGAGTGTTCCTGGAGCCACCCTGTAGCAATTCCGAAGGGTGAGGGGAGTCGCATTGTCCTGCTGGAATTGTCCAAGTCCGTCAGAATGCACAGTGAACAAGAATCGATGCAGGTGATCAGACAGGATGCTTACGTACGTGTCACCTGTCAGAGTCGTATCTAGACGTATCAGGGGTCCCGTATCACTCCAACTGGACACGCCCCACACCATTACAGAGCATCCGCCAGCTCGAACAGTCCCCTGCTGAAATGCAGGGTCCACGGATTCGTGAGGTTGTCTCCATACCTGTACACGTCCATCCGCTCGATACAATTTGGAACGAGACTCGTCCGACAAGGCAACAAGTTTCCAGTCATCAACAGTCAAATATCAGTGTTGACGGGCCCAGGCGTGGCGTAAAGCTTTGTGTCGTGCAGTCATCGAGGGTACACGAGTGGGCCTTCGCCTTCAAAAGCCCATATCGATGATGCTTCGTTCAATGGTTCGCACACTGACACATGTAGATGGCCTAGCATTGAAATTCGTGCGCCGACTACAACAGAACATTGAAACCCACTTAAATCTTGATAACCTGCCATTGCAGCAGCAGTAACCGATCTAACAACTTCGCCAGACACTTGTTGTCTTATACAGGCGTTTCCGACCGCAGAGCCGTATTCTGCCTGTTTACATATCACTGTGTTTGAATACGCATGCCTGTACTAATGTCTTTGGTGCTTCAGTCTTATGTCCGTCCGAATGTCTATTGCAGTATCGTTTCAAAACTTGAAGGAAATCGGTCAACAATTTGTCACTGTCTTTGGCAGAAAACTCCCCTTTCTATGTTCGAATGTGTGTGAATTTCTAACGGACCAAAGTGCTGAGGTCATCGCTCCCTAAACTTACACACTACTTGAACTAATTTATACCAAGGACAACACGCACACCCACGCACGAGGGAGGGGTCGAACCGCCTGCAGGAGGGGCCCGCGAGATTCGTGACATGACGCCTCTAACCTAGTTATGTATGATATATATTAATAAATATATAGACTATGTACATTCTAAACTCTTTAGAGTATCGTGTAAACATTTGAACTACATGTATCGAGAACTCTTCGAGGTTTCTGCCAACAACTTTTCCTGTTTATGTAGTTTATATATTTTATATACCATATACAGGGTGAGTCACCTAACATTACCGCTGGATATATTTCGTAAACCACATCAAATACTGACGAACCGATTCCACAGACCGAACGTGAGGAGAGGGGCTAGTGTAATTGGTTAATACAAAGCATAAAAAAATGCACGGAAGTATGTTTTTTAACACAAACTTACGTTTTTTTTAAATGGAACCCCGTTAGTTTTGTTGGCACATCTGAATATATAAACAAATACGTAATCAGTGCCGTTTGTTGCATTGTAAAATGTTAATTACATCCGGAGATATTGTAACCTAAAGTTGACGCTTGAGTACCACTCCTCCGCTGTTCGATCGTGTGTATCGGAGAGCACCGAATTACGTAGGCATCCAAAGGGAACGGTGATGGACCTTAGGTACAGAAGAGACTGGAACAGCACATTACGTCCACGTGCTAACACCATTTTATTGGTCTTTCTCACTGACGCACATGCACATGTACATGAGGGGTGAGGTACATGTTCGACGGGCGTTTCGTAGGACGTGGAGGACGCATAAATTGGCCAGCCCGTTCTCCTGATCTTACACCTCTGGACTTCTTCCTGTGGGGTACGTTAAAGGAGAATATGTACCGTGATGTGCCTACAACCCCAGAGGATATGAAACAACGTATTGTGGCAGCCTGCGGCGACATTACACCAGGTGTACTGCGGCGTGTACGACATTCATTACGTCAGAGATTGCAGTTGTGTGCAGCAAATGATGGCCACCACATTGAACATCTATTGGCCTGGCATGTCGGGACACACTCTATTCCACTCCGTAATTGAAAACGGAAACCACGTGTGTACGTGTACCTCACCCCTCATGGTAATTTACATGAGCGTCAGTGAAAAAGACCAATAAAAAGGTGTTGGCATGTGGACGTAATGTGCTGTTCCAGTCTCTTCTGTACCTAAGGTCCATCACCGTTCCCTTTGGATCCCTACGTAATTCGGTGCTCTCCGATACACACGATCGGACAGCGGAGGAGTGGTACTCAAGCGTCAACTTTAGGTTGCAATATCTCCGGATGTAATTAACATTTTACAATGCAACAAACGGCACTGATTACATATTTGGTTATATGTTCAGATGTGCTAACAAAACTAACGGGGTTCCATTTAAAAAAAACATAAGTTTGTGTTAAAAAACATACTTCCGTGCATTTTTGTATGGTTTGTATTAACCAATTACACTAGCCCCTCGCCTCACGTTCGGTCTGTGGAATCGGTTCGTCAGTATTTGATGTGGTTTACGAAATATATCCAGCGGTAACGTTAGGTGACTCACCCTGTGTATCTAAAAGATTGTAGCCTATGCCCTTCTGAACCTTTATCAGAGTACTGTGTAAAAACGTGAAGTAAACTAGCCAAAAAGGACTGGACATTTTTTGTAACCATGTTAAATAACAGCTTGTCTTAATATAGTCGTATTGTTACCATACGGGGTGTTCAAAAAATCTCTCCGGGCTTCCGTATGATATGTGTTGAAAATATATGTAGGCTACGCCCGTCGGAACGTTTTTTAGTGTATCATGTAAAATCTGAAGTAAATCCGTCAAAATAACCCCACCGACATTAATACACTGCTCATTGTTGAGGTCGCTGGGGTTATTTTGAGAAATCGTGCGTACGCTGTCTGACGTTCATTCATAAGTACGATATAAAAAACTGCTAATGTAAATCATTTCCAAACTCCTCTGTACTTCTTTTCGTATTTTGGTTGTGTCCGGTCCCATTGCGAATGTTGAAAGAGACTTTTCCGTAATGAAAGAAGGAAAACACTGTTTCTAACTTTGCTGTTCGTACCATTTCAGGGCCAAAAATTCTGAAGGTGCTTTAGCATGAGCCGAAACCGGCAAAGAAACAAATATTATTGCGATCTCGACTGTTCATTGTAACTTAAATACAGCATCAAAATGGTTCAAATGGCTCTGAGCACTATGGGACTTAACATCTGAGGTCATCAGTCCCCTAGAACTTAGAACTACTTAAACCTAACTAACCTAAGGACGTCACACACATCCATGGCCGAGGCAGGATTCGAACCTGTGACCGTAGCGGCCGCGCGGCTCCATACTGGAGCGCCTAAAACCGCTTGGCCACCGCGGCCGGCTTCTCCATAGGCTATGTTGTCTAAATTTATTCGTTGAACTACGATCTTTCAGATTCCACAGGTGAGTTCATCGTCGAACTAGCAATTGTCGCAAGTAAACATGAACGTCCCCAGAATGGGATTCCACTAAAAGTGTAGCTCCCGTGTGTCATTTCTAGCATAAGAACCGATTGATAAGCAGCGCAGAAGTTGGCAGCAGTTCAGTTGTTGATGTTCACGTATTGGAGATTGTAATATGTGATGGAAAAAAATGGCTCTGAGCACTATGGGACTCAACTGCTGCGGTCATTAGTCCCCTAGAACTTAGAACTAGTTAAACCTAACTAACCTAAGGACATCACAAACATCCATGCCCGAGGCAGGATTCGAACCTGCGACCGTAGCGGTCTTGCGGTTCCAGACTGCAGCGCCTTTAACCGCACGGCCACTTCGGCCGGCCAATATGTGATGGAGAAGTATCATCAGAGTTACGAATAGCCGGCCGCTGTGGCGGAGCGGTTCTAGGCGCTTCAGTCCGGAACCGCGCTGCTGCTACGGTCGCAGTTTCGAATCCTGCCTCGGGCATGAATGTGTGTGATGTTCTTAGGTTAGTTAGGTTTAAGTAGTTCTAGGGGACTGATGACCTCAGATGTTGTCCCATAGTACTCAGAGCCATTTGAACCATTTTTTAGTTACCAATTCCGAAACATTCTACTTCCGTTTACCGCTCTTAACGGCTATGTACACAAATTGTTCTTTTCTTTAGGCACCTCTATGGCAAAGTATATAAGTTTCATTGGCATCCTTGTGTAATTAACAGCGGCGCGGAGTGGCCGCGCGGTTTGAGGCGCCATGTCACGGATTGCGCGGCCTCTCCCGCCGGAGATTCGAGTGCTCCCTCGGGCATGGGCGTGTGTGTTTTTTCTTAGCATAAGTTAGTTTAAGCAGTGTGTAAGTCTATAGACCGATAACCTCAGCAATTTGGTCCCTTGCGAATTCACGGACATTTTTTTGTAACAAATATCAAGGGGAGACGGAAGGCAAGTGGGCTTCAAAACTGCCATATTTAGATTTTAGCGTATTTGAAATGGCTGGCCTTTCTTACTGTTTTATACAAATACGACAAATTTTCGTGAGATATGATGGTTTTCCTGACGGTCTGTGCAAAATCTCGACGGTGACAGCGAGGTTTATTCACGTCCGTGGCGTATGTGCAGAACAGCCGTATGGTCTTGATGTAACAATTTCTAAATTTGAGCGCATTTGGCATGCCCAGAAGAGAATGGGGTCCAGGTTGAGAAGATTATTGAAAGAAAAGTCAAAAATAGTAATAGAAGATGGTAAGAAGACAGGTGGTGAAGTTCGCCTCACAAATGTTGAAGTAGATACATTACAGAATTATTATGGCTTGGCCATAAGAAGAAAAGATGAAAAAAGCTGTATGGGCTATCTTTCTCCATAAGCTTTGCACAAATGAAAATCCAGTGCACGGTCTTTACTGAATTATCCTGACACTTGGTGCAAGTACTGGAGAAGTGCCAGATATGACCACAAACATTCTTTACCTGCATCAGTAATGAATGGAATTAAACCGATATTTAGAGACCTTTGTAAAGGTGTCTTGCTGAAGGAATGTATTCATGTGAAAACCCAAAATTTAAATTAATGTGTGAATTCTGTCATTTCGAACCGGTTACTGAAAACTGTATTTGTTCAGCTTACAACCCTCAAATTTGGTATTTGTGATGCTAGTTTATGCTTCAGTGTTGGTGTAATTACAAAACTAGATGTTTTGGAATTGTTGAGCATGAAATCTAGTGGAAATACTGCAAAATCTTTGGTGCCAATAGATAAAGAGAGAATCTGCAAAGCAGATATTGCTAAATTAAAACGCACAAAAGAAGCCAGACAGAAATGAAGGGGGACCAAGAGAAGAAAAGAAGATCAGTATGGTGCAGGAAGATACTAGTGGTAATTAATTCTGATCAATGGCAATATTAAACTTTACACGGATTTTTCTCGAAACTACAATTTATTACTTTGGCTCAAATGGCTCTGACCATTACGGAACTTAACTCCTGTGGTCATCAGTCCCCTAGAACTTAGAACTACTTAAACCTAACTAACCTAAGGACATCACACACATCCATGCCCGAGGCAGGATTCGAACCTGCGACCGTAGCAGTCGCGCGGTTCCCGACTGAAGCGCCTAGAACCGCTCGGCCACCGCGGCCGGCTTTTATTACTTTCAGGTACCACTATTTGATAAACTAATGGGGTTAGAAACATGAAATTTGGTCAATTTGTACTGCAGATGGTAATAAGCTATTACAAGTAAATTGAGAACCACCAAACAATCGGAAACTGTTTTATAATAATTAATGTACAAAAAAAGCTAAACTTTACTAGTGAATGAATAATGTTTTTTTTCAAAACCATCAGAGGTATTATGTTCATTTTACTTGTAAATTGAGGCATATATATATATATATATATATATATATATATATATATATATATATATATATATACGGGAGACGGAAGGCAATTTTTATCCCTATTCTGCCAATACTATTTTACTCTTTGAATAGGTACACTTTTCAAAAGAACTATATATATATATATATATTAAGGCACTATACAACAGTGATTCTTCCAGAAGCAATCTATGCAGCTGAAACAATGGTGATTGATGGTCGTTCTAAAATTAAGGAAATAGAAAAGCAGGAAAGAAAAATTCTCAGGAAGATTTACGGTCCAATCAACAAAAATGGCATTTGGATGAAGAGACCACAAAACGAGCTCTATAGAAAGATCAGCATAGTAACAGATGAAATCAGAAAGCGCCGAGCCAGATTTTATACACACATCTACAGGATGGAAGGCTCCAGAACAGCAAAGAAATTATTCAATATTATAACAAGGAGTAAATGTGGCTCGGAATGGCTGAAAGAAGTCGAGAGGGACCTACAGCAGATCAACATAAAATATCTCGAAGATCGCACCGAGCGCCGGCATAAAATCACAACTGTGAAGTTTGGGGAAAGAACATCGCGTCAGCCTGGTAAAAAATGGACAGAGGAACAGAAGAAGGAGCATTCTGAGAGGATGAGGAGGTTTTGGGAAGCAAAGAAGAAAAACATCCGAAGATGAAATTATGAATTCAAGTTCAATCGCTCTCCTAAAGGGGAACAATCGTTATAATATATATATATATATATATATATATATATATATATATATATATATATATATATATATATATATATACAACTGGGGCGAGTGCTAGGGAGTCTCTCTAGACCTGCCGTGTGGCGGCGCTCGGTCTGCAATCACTGACAGTGGCGACACGCGGGTCCGACGTATACTAACGGACCGCGGCCGATTTAAAGGCTGCCACCTAGCAAGTGTGGTGTCTGGCGGTGACACCACATTTAACAAAATAAAAATTAAAAGAAAACGCGAGGAAGGCGCGGACAGCAGACGTAGAATCGGCATAGCTGTGTAGCCGCCAGGGCGGTGACGTCACAGGCCGGGTCGTGACCCACATGTGCTGACCCGTGCGCGCGCTATCACGCCGACCCCAATACCCAGTTGTAAGATGGAGGCCCACACAGCGGTCCAGAGAACTGCGGCGAGAACGACGTGGCCGAGACGGTCACAAGCACTGTTGAGCGGCGGCGGGAAAGCGTGGGGGAAACTGCCGAAAAACAGCGACTTTAAAAGTCGGGGCCGCATCCATTACCGGACGTACTGCCCTGACTGCACCAATTCTACTTTCATTTTTGACTAGCTGACCCGGCGAACTCTGTTGCGCCTTAACCATTGTCCCTTTTTTGGGACGCGTATATTTTACTTATTTCTACGTAAGCAATGGAGCTTTTAGCCTTCATTGTTGCACCTGTAGGTTCATCATACTGCTATAATGCCTGTAAATGTAAAATAAATAACTTTTTTCTAAGTACTTCAGATTTTTTGGTTGGTTGGTTGTTTGGGGAAGGAGACCAGACAGCGTGGTCATCGGTCTCATCGGATTAGGAAAGGATGGGGAAGGAAGTCGGCCGTGCCCTTTCAGAGGAACCATCCCGGCATTTGCCTGGAGTGATTTAGGGAAATCACGGAAAACCTAAATCAGGATGGCCGGACGCGGGATTGAACCGTCGTCCTCCCGAATGTCAGATTTTTTCAAGTAAGTGCAATATCGTTATATTTTATGCGCCCCAATAATGGGACAATGGCATCTCACATTGTCATTTATTGTTGGGTGGCGTGAGCTACTGGACAAGCAGATATCACTTTATAGGACGAGGATAAGGTCAAAGAAATGGTGGTGGCCATTATTCACGCAGATTATAGATATCTGCGCAGTAAACACATGGCGTGCATACCAAATTGCTAACTCTGATGAGAAGCTCTCACTTTTGGATGTCCCACGGAGAATAGTGATGTTTTACCTACCAAAGAAAACAGGATCAGTACCAAAACGCAGAGGACCACAAGGAAGCAAATTGATGGGAAGGCAGGTGAGCACAGATGTATGACTATATCTTGGAATTCATGTCATTGTGTCGAGTAAAACACAGAAGAGAGTAAAACACAGAAAAGATGTGCTTACTGCAAGAAAAAACAACAAAAATTTGTGATAGGTACAATGTTGGTCAGGGATTTTCTCTGCCTCGTGATGACTGGGTGTTGTGTGATGTCCTTAGGTTAGTTAGGTTTTTCTAAATTCTAGGGGACTGATGACCAAAGATGTTAAGTCCCATAGTGCTCAGAGCCAATGTTCGCGTACACGACAAGTGTTTTGCTTCATTTCATATTGAATAGACATTCAATAATATTAAAACATTCTTTATTCATTGTTTGTGTTGTTTCTTACAATATTATCCATGGAGAATAAGGTTGTGAATTTGCATAGCGCAAAAATGGGACGGCGTATAGTTTTTGTTCTAATAAACTGAAAATTTTCGAAACAACTTTTTATTCAATTAATCACTCAATGTAACGTATTTATGTATAAAAGTTTGCAAAAAATGATCCGATAGACTTTTGGCCAGTAATGGGTTAAGGGGGGTAGGACGTCAAACGGGCTGACTTGGAGCAGGAGAGTCACCACAGGACATTTTAATTTCTACTGTCAATACTTTTACAAATAAATTCGTAAGACCTTGTCAGCATCATCAGGAAGGATTGAGGACTCACACTAATAGCAGTGGAAGTTCCATAATGTAGCAAAATACCTTCTTTTTTTACATGTGAAATTTCATCATTTTTTTCACTTACTACTGGCTGCATTTGTTTCTGTAGGTACACTTTTCTTCCTAAGTAAGAGAGATTCTTCGATGAATTTTGCACAGCATACAAACCATACTTAAAGGTGTATGAAACTCTAGAATTTTCCAAATCTGTTGAAAACTGTGGTAAAAATTGAGATAATTAACTACAAAATTTGAGTTTTTTCGAAACATGAAGTTTAAAATGGAACAGTTCATACATTTTTTCGTAAATTAAGTAAACTCTAGAGTTTCATATACATGTAACTATAGTTGGTATGCTGTGCAAAATTCATCGAAGAATCTCTCTTACTTAGGAAGAAAAGTTTACCTATAGCAACATATGTAGCCAGTAGTAAGTGAAAAAATGCTGAAATTTCACATGTAAAAAAAATGTATATTGTCACGTTTTTGAGCTTCCACTGCTATGAGTATGAATCGTGAATCCTTCCTGATCATGCTTTCAAAGTTTTATGAATTTACTTGAAGAAGTATAGACAGTGGAAATTAAAATGTCCTGTGGTGCCTCTCTTGCTCCAAGTTGGCCCGTTTGACGTCCTATCCACCTTAAACCCAATAAATTTTGGATGTTAAGTTCAATTTTTTATTAGGAAATAAAATAAAAAAATTAGGTATTTTAATGACTTCATTTTTTATGTTTTTTTTGGTGCATAGCGTGTACTCTTCAATTAAGTACCTTGTGATACACGCCATTTTTTTGTTTTATTATCAGGCGCAAGAACAAACAACGCAGATGGGACTTCCGACCCGTGTACATGCCATATATAGTTGACCATGTGGAAAACATGGATATTCCAGGTTCAAACCACAAACTTTCAAGGATTGGCCTTGTGATTTGTTAATGGTCGTGGCGAATGCAAGACGGATCTGAAATTGAAGTCTTTTAAACTCAAACGGCATATCGGTTGGGGTCAAAGGGATCCTCGGAATGAGAACTTCCTCACCTTCGAATTTTCCTTAGAGTATCGCCGCGTAAATAACATTGTTCATCAATTTACTTACCACCAAATGCGTACTGTTGCACAGTTTTGGTTGGTTTATGTTTCGAAGCACGATTACTACGGAGCCAACTTTAAGGCGTAAATTGTGCGGTGGTAAGCCAGGCACACCCAAGGACTTTAAAAATTCAGTTGGATAGTTGGTGGCTTCATCTTCATTTGTTACACAGTCAATAGATTTGAATGAATCCATTTTACCAATGATCTCATTCTGAATTATGTAGTTTAGGTCATCTTAATTCTTAGCCGCCTAAATTGCTCGCTAACTCAACCATTCATTACCTTTGTAGTTAGTACTGATGTTTGGGAATACTTTGTTGATAAGTTCGTCTTTCGATGAGACAAAGTTACAGAAATTATGATGAAATGAAATCAACCCGCTCGATTCTTCGACAGGTACTCGACCATTACCGATAGTCAGCAATTTGCTCAGAGAAATCCTCAGCAGATGTATCATTAAGCAGTGCAACTCTCATGTCTGCTGTCAGCTGAAGTTTCTTCACATAGCGCCATAGATTCGATGATTTGAGGCAAGCATTTATTTCGTCTGCGGCCGTTGATCTTGGAAGTATTGGCAGTGTTTGGCGGAAATCGCCGGACGGTAAAATCATTGCTCCTCCAAAACATCTCGAGTCATTGCGTAGATCTTTCAATGTTCGGTTAAGTGGCTCTAATGCACGTTTATGTGCTATTGTGCATTCCTCCCAGCTGATGATCTTGGACGCTGATAAAACTCTAGCCATTCCTGAGTTTTTTGTAATATTACATGTTTGTTCTGCATTAGCTTCAAGATTTAACGGTAATTTTAATGATGAACGTGCCGTACGGCATACTTCTAACAATGTGGCTGCTATTCCAGAAGAAGCAACTGCAGCCGAAATGTTGGATCAGTGGCTAAAACTACTTTCCCACCAAGGCAGCACAATTCGTGCGTTTCTCCGGAAAACTCCAGTGCGCCACAATACTCGCAAACAACGTCCATCGGCCGAATGCAAACACAAGGATGCAAGCAGTAATCAGTGCTTCAAATGGCAGATGGCAGAAGATGGCATACCTCTTCTCAAATGTGGCAATATCTTGTTGAAATCACTCCCCATGTTCGTCACGTACAGCACCACAATCTTTGGGGAAGCAAAAATGGTTCAAATGGCTCTGAGCACTATGGGACTTAACTTCTGAGGTCATCAGTCCCCTAGAACTTTGAACCACTTAAACCTAACTAACCTAAGGACATCACACACATCCATGCCCGAGGCAGCATTCGAACCTGCGACCGTAGCAGTCGCGCCGTTCCGGGCTGAAGCGCCTAGAACCGCTCGGCCACCGCGGCCGGCCGTAATCAGTGCTGCAATCGTATCTAAACGCTCCTCGATTCAAATAATCACGAGATAAATCTCTTCTTGTGCGTCGAAAATTATCTACATGTTGATCTCTGTTGTTGGCTCGACGATTTCGCTTTACCAACCGAGCCGTTTCACGGGCTGCTCTCACTTTGTCTTGTGATTGAGAAGCACGAAGCGAGCCATACTTAGACGGTGCTCTTCCCGGGCAACTTGTTGCTCTTCTTCAGTCCTTTCATTCGCAAATCTTGTATCCTTCTTGCGTTACGGCTTTGTCGAGAAATATTCGATCGTCTTCGTTGCGGCATTGTTAATGATGATTCGAAGAAAATCCTAATTATTTCTTTAAATTTTTAATTAATGATACATACTGATATCAGTTTAATAACTCACAGCTGCAACATACTAACGCGAATTCTTTACAGACGAATGGAAAAACTGGTAGAAGCCGACCTCGGGGAAGATCAGTTTGGATTCCGTAGAAATATGGGAACACGTGAGGCAATACTGACCTTACGACTTATTTTAGAAGCTAGATTAAGGAAAGGCAAACCTACGTTTCTAGCATTTGTAGACTTAGAGAAAGCTTTTGACAATGTTGACTGGAATACTCTCTTTCAAATTCTGACGGTGGCAGGGGTAAAATACAGGGAGCGAAAGGCTATTTACAATTTGTACAGAAACCAGATGGCAGTTATAAGAGTCGAGGAGCATGAAAGGGAAGCACTGGTTGGGAAGGGAGTGAGACAGGCTTGCAGCCTGTCCCCGATGTTATTCAATCTGTATATTGAGCAAGCAGTAAAGGAAACGGAAAAAAAAATCGGAGTACGTATTAAAATCCATGGAGAAGAAATAAAAACGTTGAGGTTCGCCGATGGCATTGTAATTCTGTCAGAGACAGCAAAGGACTTGGAAGAGCACCTGAACGGAATGGATAGTGTGTTGAAAGGAGGATATAAGATGAACACCAACAAAAGCAAAACGAGGATAATGGAATGTAGTCGAATTAAGTCGGGTGATGCTGAGGCAATTAGATTAGGAAATGAGACACTTAAAGTAGTAAAGGAGTTTTGCTATTTGGGGAGCAAAATAACTGATGATGGTCGAAGTAGAGAGGATATAAAATGTAGACTGGCAATGGCAAGGAAACCGTTTCTGAAGAAGAGAAATTTGTTAACATCGAGTATAGATTTAAGGGTCAGGAAGTCGTTTCTGAAAGAATTTGTATGGAGTGTAGCCATGTATGGAAGTGAAACGTGAACGATAAATAGTTTAGACAAGAAGAGAATAGAAGCTTTCGAAATGTTGTGCTACAGAAGAATGCTAAAGATTACATGGGTAGATCACGTAACTAATGAGTAGGTACTGAACAGAATTGAGGAGAGGAGGAGTTTGTGGCACAACTTGACAAGAAGAAGGGACCGGTTGGTAGGACACGTTCTGAGGCATCAAGGGATCACCAATTTAGTGATGGAGGACAGCGTGGAGGGTACAAATCGTAGAGGGAGACCAAGAGATGAATACACTAAGCAGATTCAGAAGGATTGTAGGCTGCAGTAGGTACTGGGAGATGAAGAAGCTTGCACGGGACAGAGTAGCATGGAGAGCTGCATCAAACCAGTCTCAGGACTGAAGACCGCAACAACATTACTCATACTTAACAATAGAGGTTTAGCTGTCATTTGCGTTTTGTTATTCCATGTCAGTATATTACGACGATGTGGTTTTGGCCAGTGAGATGATTCTCCAGTGTTATACGAGGCCCGTTCACAAAAAATTCGGAACCGTCCTAATTTCGCGCCAGTTGGTGCGAAATGGGGTTGGCATGCCTGCACATTGCAGTTTCATTGTTGTACGTCTGTTATTTATTGTTCAGTGCTGTATTGAGTAGAACGTTGTGTCGCACTGGTTGCCAATTTCGAGATGGCACAGTTAGAGGATCAACGCCTCTGCATTAAACTTTGCATGAAACTCGAGAAAATCTTTACAGAGAAACACCAAATGATGCTGGAAGCCTACGGTGAAGAGTGCTTAAGCAGTACTCGGTGTTACGAATGGTCCACACGGATTTTGGAACACGTATTGTGTTCGAGTATAATCACTTTTCTGGGGACTAGAAATCTACTCTGTAGGAATCAGCATGGGTTCCGAAAAAGACGATCATGTGAAACCCAGCTCGCGCTATTCGTCCACGAGACTCAGAGGGCCATAGACACTGGTTCACAGGTAGATGCCGTGTTTCTTGACTTCCTCAAGGCGTTCGATACAGTTCCCCACAGTCTTTTAATGAACAGAGTAAGAGCATATGGACTATCAGACCAATTGTGTGATTGGATTGAAGAGTGCCTAGGTAACAGAACGCAGCATGTAATTCTCAATGGAGAGAAGTCTTCCTAAGTAAGAGTGATTTCAGGTGTACCGCAGGGGAGTGTCGTAGGTCCGTTGCTATTCACAATACACATAAATGACCTTGTGGACAACGTCGGAAATTTTTTGCGGATCATGCTATAGTATATCGAGAGGTTGTAACAATCGAAAATTGTACTGAAATGCAGGAGGATCTGCAGCGAATTGACACATGGTGCAGGGAATGGCAATTGAATTGCAATGTAGACAAGTGTTCTGTGCTGCGATGACATAGAAAGAAAGATCATTTAGCTACAATATAGCAGGTCAGCAACTGGAAGCAGTTGTTGTTGTTGTTGTGGTCTTCAGTCCTGAGACTGGTTTGATGCAGTTCTCCATGCTACTCTATCCTATGCAAGCTTCTTCATCTCCCAGTACCTACTGCAACCCAGATCCTTCTGAATCTGCTTAGTGTATTGGTCTCCCTCTACGATTTTTACCCTCCACGCTGCCCTCCAATGCTAAATTTGTGATCCCTTGATGCCTCAAAACATGTCCTACCAACCGATCCCTCCTTCTAGTCAAGTTGTGCCACAAACTTCGCTTCTCCCCAATCCTATTCAATACCTTCTCATTAGTTACGTGATCTACCCACCTTATCTTCAGCATTCTTCTGTAGCACCACATTTCGAAAGCTTCTATTCTCTTCTTGTCCATACTAGTTATCATCCATGTTTCACTTCCATACATGGCTACACTCCATACAAATACTTTCGGAAACGACTTCCTGACACTTAAATCTATACTCGATGTTAACAAATTTCTCTTCTTCAGAAACGATTTCCTTGCCATTGCCAGTCTACATTTTATATCCTCTCTACTTCGACCATCATCAGTTATTTTACTCCCTAAATAGCAAAACTCCTTTACTACTTTAAGTGTCTCATTTCCTAATCTAATTCCCTCAGCATCACCCGACTTAATTCGACTACATTCCATTATCCTCGTTTTGCTTTTGTTGGTGTTCATCTTATATCCTCCTTTCAACACACTATCCATTCCGTTCAGGTGCTCTTCCAAGTCCTTTGCTGTCTCTGACAGAATTACAATGTCATCGGCGAACCTTAAAGTTTTTACTTCTTCTCCATGAATTTTAATACCTACTCCGAATTTTTCTTTTGTTTCCTTTATTGCTTGCTCAATATACAGATTGAATAACATCCGGGAGGGGCTACAATCCTGTCTTACTCCCTTCCCAACCACTGCTTCCCTTTCATGCCCCTCGACTCTTATAACTGCCATCTGGTTTCTGTACAAATTGTAAATAGCCTTTCGCTCCCTGTATTTTACCCCTGCCACCGTCAGAATTTGAAAGAGAGTATTCCAGTCAACATTGTCAAAAGCTTTCTCTAAGTCTACAAATGCTAGAAACGTAGGTTTGCCTTTTCTTAATCTTTCTTCTAAGATAAGTCGTAAGGTTAGTATTGCCTCACGTGTTCCAACATTTCTACGGAATCCAAACTGATCTTCCCCGAGGTCCGCTTCTACCAGTTTTTCCATTCGTCTGTAAAGAATTCGCGTTAGTATTTTGCAGCTGTGACTTATTAAACTGATAGTTCGATAATTTTCACATCTGTCAACACCTGCTTTCTTTGGGATTGGAATTATTATATTCTTCTTGAAGTCTGAGGGTATTTCACCTGTCTCATACATCTTGCTCACCAGATGGAAGAGTTTTGTCATGACTGGCTCTCCCAAGGCCGTCAGTAGTTCTAATGGAATGCTGTCTACTCCCGGGGCCTTGTTTCGACTCAGGTCTTTCTGTGCTCTGTCAAACTCTTCACGCAGTATCGTTTCTCCCATTTCATCTTCATCTACATCCTCTTCCATTTCCATAATATTGTCCTCAAGTACATCGCCCTTGTATAAACTATATACTCCTTCCACCTTTCTGCCCTTGCTTAGAACTGGGTTGCCATCTGAGCTCTTGATATTCATAAAAGTGGTTCTCTTCTCTCCAAAGGTCTCTTTAATTTTCCTGTAGGCAGTATCTACCTTACCCCCAGTAACATAAGCCTCTACATCCTTACATTTGTCCTCTAGCCATCCCTGCTTAGCCATTTTGCACTTCCTGTCGATCTCATTTTTGAGGCGTTTGTATTCCTTTTTGCCTGCTTCATTTACTGCATTTTTATATTTTCTCCTTTCATCAATTAAATTCAATATTTCTTCTGTTACCCAAGGATTTCTATTAGCTCTCGTCTTTTTACATACTTGATCGTCTGCTGCTTTCACTACTTCATCCCTCAGAGCTACCCATTCTTCTTCTACTGTATCTCTTTCCCCCATTCCTGTCAATTGTTCCCTTATGCTCTCCCTGAAACTCTGTACTACCTCTCGTTCTTTCAGTTTATCCGGGTCCCATCTCCTTAAATTCCGACCTTTTTGCAGTTTCTTCAGTTTCAATCTGCAGTTTATAACCAAGAGATTGTGGTCAGAATCCATATCTGCCCCTGGAAATGTCTTACAATTTAAAACCTGGTTCCTAAATCTCTGTCTTACCATTATATAATGTATCTGATACCTTTTAGTATCTCCAGGCTTCTTCCACGTATACAACCTTCTTTCATGATTCTTGAACCAAGTGTTAGCTATGATTAAGTTATGCTCTGTGCAAAATTCTACAAGGCGGCTTCCTCTTTCATTTCTTCCCCCCAATCCATATTCACCTACTATGTTTCCTTCTCTCCCTTTTCCTACTGACGAATTCCAGTCACCCATCACTATTAAATTTTCGTCTCCCTTCACTACCTGAATAATTTCTTTTATCTCGTCATACATTTCATCAATTTCATCATCATCTGCAGAGCTAGTTGGCATATAAACTTGTACTACTGTAGTAGGCATGGGCTTTGTGTCTATCTTGGCCACAATAATGCGTTCACTATGCTGTTTGTAGTAGCTTACCCGCATTCCTATTTTTTTATTCATTATTAAACCTACTCCTGCATTACCTCTATTTGATTTTGTATTTATAACCCTGCAATCACCTGACCAAAAGTCTTGTTCCTCCTTCCATCGAACTTCACTAATTCCCACTATATCTAACTTTAACCTATCCATTTCCCTTTTTAAATTTTCTAACCTACCTGCCCGATTAAGGGATCTGACATTCCACGCTCCGATCCGTAGAACGCCAGTTTTCTTTCTTCTGATAATGACGTCCTCTTGAGTAGTCCCCGCCCGGAGATCCGAATGGGGGACTATTTTACCTCCGGAATATTTTACGCAAGAGGACGCCATCGTCATTTAATCATACAGTAAAGCTGCATGTCCTCGGGAAAAATTACGGCTGTAGTTTCCCCTTGCTTTCAGCCGTTCGCAGTACCAGCACAGCAAGGCCGTTTTGGTTAATGTTACAAGGGCAGATCAGTCAATCATCCAGACTGTTGCCCCTGCAACTACTGAAAAGGCTGCTGCCCCTCTTCAGAAACCACATGTTTGTCTGGCCTCTCAACAGATACCCCTCCGTTGTGGTTGCACCTACTGTAGGGCTATCTGTATCGCTGAGGCACGCAAGCCTCCCCACCAACGGCAAGGTCCATAGTTCATGGGGGGGGGGGGGGGTGGAAGCAGTTAATTCCATAAATTATCTGGGAGTACGCATTAGGAGTGATTTAAAATGGAATGATCATATAAAGTTGATCGTCGGTAAAGCAGGTGCCAGACTGAGATTCATTGGAACAATCCTAAACAGATGCAATTCGAAAACAAAGGAAGTAGGTTACAGTACACTTATTCGGCCACTGCTTGAATACTGCTCAGCAGTGTGGGATCCGTACCAGATAGGGTCGATAGAAGAGATAGAGAAGATCCAACGGAGAGCAGCGCGCTTCGTTACTGGAGCATTTAGTAATCGCGAAAGCGTTACGGAGATGATAGATAAACTCCAGTGGAAGACTCTGCAGGAGAGACGCTCAGTAGCTCGGTACGGGCTTTTGTTAAAGTTTCGAGAACATACCTTCACCGAAGAGTCAAGGAGTATATTGGTCCCTCCTACGTCTATCTCGCGAAGAGACCGTGAGGATAAAATCAGAGAGATTAGACGCCACACACAGCCATAGCGACAATCTGTCTTTCCACGAACAATACGAGACTGGAATAGAGGGGAGAACCGATAGAGCTACTCAAGGTACCCTCCGCCGCACACCGTCAGGTGGCTTGCGCAGTATGGTTGTAGATGTAGATTAAAAATGGCCGGCCTGAAGTTAAATGTGACCCTCCTTCAGGACGCACTCCGACATCTGCCGACGACGCTCGTGTCAGGAAAGTCAACGAAATTGTGCGTGCCAATCGAAGACTGGCTGCCCGACAGACTGCAGAAGAATGTAACATTACAGTTGGACATAATGTCACGAAATCCTGACACGTCATTCTGCAATGTGCCGTGTAGCCGCGAGATTCGTTCCACGGCTGACGAGTCGAGACCAGAAAGACCTTGGCCTCGCAATCTGTGAAGAGCTTTTGGATGGCGCAAATGAGAACGAGATATTCCTTAAGAGAATAATAAACGCTGACGAGACGTGGGTGCACGGTTATGATGTTGAGATCAAGATTCAGTCTTCACAGTGGGTCGGGAAAGGTTCTACGGAGAGAGAGAGAGAGAGAGAGAGAGAGAGAGAGAAAAAAAAAAAAAAAAAAAAAAACTCGTCAGGTCAGGTTTTCTTTGACTTTGAAGCATAACTTCATCATGAATACGTGCCTAGGGACAAATTGTTAATAGGTGGTACTATCGAGACGTGTTGCGCCGCGTGCCAGAAAATGTGAGAAGGAAACGGCCTGAAATGTGCGAGACAATTCGTGGCTTTTCCAACACGATAACGCAGCCTCAGATTCATCGCTGTTGGTCCGTGACTGTTGCACAAAAAAACGAAATCACTGTACTGCCTCATCCTGCGTACTCTCCAGATCTGGCTCCTGCCGATTTTTTTTTTATTTCCAAAGTTGAAAATCCTGCTGAAAGGACGAAGATTCGCAACGATAGACTAAATCAAAGAAAATTCGGAGACGGCGCTTCGAGTGATCCAGCAAAAGGCGTAACGAGACTATTTCCGGAAGCGGAAACGGCGTTGGGACCGATGTATCAACTGTTGAGGGGAGTATATCGAAGGAGAACATGCACAGAAAAATTTTGTGGACAGAGCTCCGGAATTCTTTTTGAACAGACCACTTATATCCATCAGCGTGGGAGTACACAGACAGACTGCCACAAAGTCACGCATATAAAGACTGGAACTGCAAAATCCTTTGAAACGCGGTATATTACATTCGTCAGGAGAAACAAACAGCAATATATCTCTTTTTGTACTTGTATAAGTCGATTGAGAAGGCGATTCAATGGCGCGTAACTACACTGCCCGCCTCATCACTGCAAAAGCTATCGAGACAAATTACAAAATAAATACGTAATTAAGAAGCGTCCATGCCAGGGAACTGACTGATCCTAACTCAGAACAAAGTTTTTGTTTCAGTTCATTAATATTGAGGCTCTACGTTTCATTTCTCATAATGCAAGTTCAAATGGGTCTGAGCGCTATGGGACTTAACATCTGAGGTCATCAGTCCCCTAGAACTGACAACTACTTAAACCTAACTAGCCCAAGGACATCACACACATCCATGCCTGAGGCAGGATTCGAACCTGCGACCGTAGCAATCGCGCGGTTCCGGACTGAAGCGGCTAGAATTCCCGGCCATCCCGGCCTGCAAAATATGTTTACTTTTTACAGTTTTTCAATAAACAAAACACACTGATGATGGGACAGAGGTGCCGAAAGATCTTTGGCTAGCACGAAAAAAAAGTGTTTTGCATAAAATGCACAACCTGTACCGAATAATCATTTTTTTTCACTAACTGCACGTGCAGACATGCAACAGTAATAAGTTCTACGACAAAAAATGACACACGACAAAGCAATTATCTGAATGTGACGGAAATCGGTATATGTGATATACATGTACAGAGAAACAAATGATTACAATTCCAGAAAATCACAACGATGTATTCAAGAGAAAAAAAAAGAGTACTCCGACTTCAGGCGACAAATGGCTCATCGGGACCATCCGACCGCCGTGTCATCCTCACTTGAGGACGCGATAGGAGGGGCGTGTGGTCAGCACACCGCTCTCCCAGTCGTTACGATGGTTTTCTGTGACTCGAGCCGCTACTATTCGGTCGAGTAGCTCCTCAAATGGCATCACGAGGGTCAGTGCACCCCGAAAGTCGGCAACAGCGCACGGCGGCCTGGATGGTCACCCATCCACGTGCCGACCACGCCCGACAGCGCTTAACTTCGGTGATCCCACGGGAACCGGTGTATCCACTGCGGCAAGGCCGTTGCCATTCAAGAGAAAGGGCTCCACTAAATTGATCAAGTCAATAGAGTGTTGGTCCAAAAATGGTTCAAATGGCTGTGAGCACAATGGGACATCTGAGGTCATCAGTCCCCTAGAACTTAGAACTACTTGAACCTAACTAACCTAAGGACATCACACACACCCACGCCCGAGGCAGGATTCGAACCTGCGACTGTACCGGTCGCCCGGTTCCAGACTGAAGTGCCTAGAACCGGCTGGGGTGTTGGTCCACCTCTGTGCCGCAAGCAGTCATTCGGCTTGGCACTGTTTGGTAAGAACTGTTGGATGTTCTCCTCAGGGGTATCGTGCCAAATTCTGTCAAAGTGTCGCGTTGTTGTTGTTGTTGTGGTCTTCAGTCCTGAGACTGGTTTGATGCAGCTCTCCATGCTACTCTATCCTGTGCAACCCTCTTCATCTCCCAGTACCTACTGCAACCTACATCCTTCTGTACCTGCTTAGTGTATTCATCTCTTGGTCACCCTCTACGAATTTTACCCTCCACGCTGCCCTCCAATGCTAAATTTGTGATCCCTTGATGCCTCAAAACATGTCCTACCAACCGATCCCTCCTTCTGGTCAAGTTGTGCCACAAACTTATCTTCTCCCCAATCCTATTCAATACCTCCTCATTAGTTACGTGATCTACCCACCTTATCTTCAGCATTCTTCTGTAGCACCATATTTCGAAAGCTTCTATTCTCTTCTTGTCCAAACTAGTTATCGTCCATGTTTCACTTCCATACATGGCTACACTCCATACAAATACTTTCAGAAACGACTTCCTGACCCTTATATCTATACTCGATGTTAACAAATTTCTCTTCTTCAGAAACGATTTCCTTGCCATTGCCAGTCTACATTTTATATCCTCTCTACTTCGACCATCATCAGTCATTTTACTCCCTAAATAGCAAAACTCCTTTACTACTTTAAGTGTCTCATTTCCTAATCTAATTCCTTCAGGATCACCCGATTTAATTTGACTACATTCCATTATCCTCGTTTGCTTTTGTTGATGTTCATCTTATATCCTCCTTTCAAGACACTGTCCATTCCGTTCAACTGCTCTTCCAAGTCCTTTGCTGTCTCTGACAGAATTACAATGTCATCGGCGAACCTCAAAATTTTTACTTCTTCTCCATGAATTTTAATACCTACTCCGAATTTTTCTTTTGTTTCCTTTACTGCTTGCTCAATATACAGATTGAATAACATCGGGGAGAGGCTACAACCCTGTCTCACTCCTTTCCCAACCACTGCTTCCCTTTCATGCCCCTCGACTCTTATAACTGCCATCTGGTTTCTGTACAAATTGTAAATAGCCTTTCGGTCCCTGTATTTTACCCCTGTCACCTTCAGAATTTGAAAGAGAGTATTCCAATCAACATTGTCAAAAGCTTTCTCTAAGTCTACAAATGCTAGAAACGTAGGTTTGCCTTTTCTTAATCTTCTTCTAAGATAAGTCGTAAGGTTAGTATTGCCTCACGTGTTCCAACATTTCTACGGAATCCAAACTGATCTTCCCCGAGGTCCGCTTCTACCAGTTTTTCCATTCGTCTGTAAAGAATTCGCGTTAGTATTCTGCAGCTGTGACTTATTAAACTGATAGTTCGGTAACTTTCACATCTGTCAGCGCCTGCTTGTCGCGTTAGAAAGTCAAAATCCCAATATGGTTGGAGAGCCCTGCCCATAATGCTGCAAACTTCCTTAATTGGGGAGAGACCCGGCGACCTTGCTGGCCATGGTACGGTTTGGAAAGCAGTAGAAACTCCCGCTGTGTGCGGGCGGGCATTATCTTGCTGAAATGTAAGCATAGGATAGACCGATCTGGATGGCAACAAAATGGGGCTGTGTTGTAAAGGTGCTGCAGAAGACAACCAAACGTGGTCTGCTATAAAATAAAATGGCATACCAGGTGGTTGTCTGGTGGTATGGCGGGCGACAGTCTTTGGCCTGGAATCTAATTCACTGGAGTAAAAGTGTCTTTGGTGACGAGTCTCGCTTGGAACTGAGTCCCGACAACCAGTTAACACGTGTGTGGAGACGCCCCGGATGTGTTGGGATACCAAATTGAGAACGTCTGGAACTCTCCAACCACCTCGGACTTCTGATGATCTGTCGCGGCAACTGGACAGAATGTGGCACAATATCTCCCACGAGGACATCCAACAACTCCATCAGTCAACTGCTGAGTCGAGTAACTGATTGCATAAAGGCCAGAGGTGGACCAACACATTACTGACTTGCTCAAATTGTGACCCCTCTTTCTCTCGAATAGAGCATCCAGTTTTCCTGAAATTCTAATCATTTGCTTTTGTGTTCATGCGCATCACATCTGCCGATTTCCGTCCCGTTAGGATAATTCCTTCCTGGTGCGCCCTTTTTTTCTTGTCTTGCAGTGTATCCTAACTAGTATATCTGTAGTCAACAATAGTCACCTCTCATTTCCTTAAGTTTCTGTTTTGTTACCAGGGAATAGGTAAGAAGGTAAACATAATGTCCTGCGTCCTGACCCTACACGGGCTAATCGTCGCCGACCGACCGCCGTGTCCTCCTCCGCCGCCTGCAGCCAGTATCACTCGGTCGAGAAGCTCAAGAGATTGGGTACACCCCATACCAGGCTTCCAACCAAGGCAAAATCTCTAACAGTAGCGAATATCGAACCCGCGTCCTCCACATGCCAGTAATTCTAGCTGACAAGTCAGTTTCAATTTTTTTTCATCAAAACCATCTCTCAGTGCAGCCTTCTCTTTCTTACAGAACTCTGTTCTTGAGGTCAGAAGCTGCCAAGTTCACCATAAAGTCTGCACTACACGACATACCAGAGGTGAAGATGTCTCGTGCAGACGGCCTACCACCTAGAGGCGGTTTATCGGCCGCGCAAAAATAGGAACGCTTCTATACTGACGTGCATCGGCGCATGCGCAGTAGGAGAAGCGCATGCGCGCCACTTTGTATGCTATAAAATGCTCAAAACATCATTTCGATATCCTGAACCCTTCACGAAATAAATAGGGTGGAAGATACAGTTGCCCTCTAGCAAAACTACGGTTCGGTAACTTTGCCACACTACATAAATGACGTAGTCAGCGACAGGAATACCAGTAGTATTCAAAAATGGCTCTGAGCACTATGGGACTTAACATCAGAGGTCATCAGTCCCCTAGAACTCTTTTTTTTTTTTTTGGTCGTCAGTCTACTGACTGGTTTGATGCGGCCCGCCACGAATTCCTTTCCTGTGCTAACCTCTTCATCTCAGAGTAGCACTTGCAACCTACGTCCTCAATTATTTGCTTGACGTATTCCAATCTCTGTCTTCCTCTACAGTTTTTGCCCTCTACAGCTCCCTCTAGTACCATGGAAGTCATTCCCTCACGTCTTAGCAGATGTCCTATCATCCTGTCCCTTCTCCTTATCAGTGTTTTCCACATATTCCTTTCCTCTCCCATTCTGCGTAGAACCTCCTCATTCCTTACCTTACCAGTCCACCTAATTTTCAACATTCGTCTATAGCACCACATCTCAAATGCTTCGATTCTCTTCTGTTCCGGTTTTCCCACAGTCCATGTTTCACTACCATACAATGCTGTACTCCAGACGTACATCCTCAGAAATTTCTTCCTCAAATTAAGGCCGGTATTTGATATTAGTAGACTTCTCTAGGCCAGAAATGCCTTTTTTGCCATAGCGAGTCTGCTTTTGATGTCCTCCTTGCTCCGTCCGTCATTGGTTATTTTACTGCCTAGGTAGCAGAATTCCTTAACTTCATTGACTTCGTGACCATCAATCCTGATGTTAAGTTTCTCGCTGTTATTTCTACTACTTCTCATTACCTTCGTCTTTCTCCGATTTACTCTCAAACCATACTGTGTACTCATTAGACTGTTCAAAAATGGTTCAAATGGCTCTGAGCACTATGCGGCTTAACGTCTGAGCTCATAAGTCGCCGAGAACTTAGAACTACTCAAACCTAACTAACCTAAGGACACGCACACATCCATGCCCCAGGCAGGATTCGAACCTGTGACCGTAGCGGTCGCGCGGTTCCAGACTGAAGCGCCTAGAACCGCTCGGCCACCTCGGCCGGCCCAGTAGTATTGGTAGCATTGCTAGGTAAAGACACATACACTGAAGCGCCAAAGTAACTGGTACAGCCATGCGTATTCGAATACAGAGATACGTAAACAGGCAGAATACGGCGCTGCGGTCGGCAACGCCTGTATAAGGCAACAAGTGTCTGGCGAAGTTATTAGATCGGTAACTGCCGCTACAATGGCAGGTTGTCAAGATTTAAGTGAGTTTGAACGTGGTGTTATAGTCGGCGCACGAGCGATGGGACACAGCATCTCCGAGGTAGCGATGGAGTGGCGACTTTCCCGTACGGCCATTTCACGAGTGTACCCTGAATATCAGGAATCCGTTAAAACATCAAATCGCCGACATCACTGCGGCTGGAAAAAGATCCTCCAAGAACGGGACCGACTGCGACGGAAGAGAATCGTTCAACGTGACAGAAGGGCAGCCTTCCGCAAACTGCTGCAGATTTTAGCGTGTGAACCATTCCATGAAACCTCACTGATATAGGCTTTTGGAGCCCATGGCCCACTCGTATGCTTGATCAGGGATCCCGGTTTCAATTCCCGGCCGGGTTGGGGATTTTCTCTGCATGGGGACTGGGTGTTTGTGTTGTCCTCATCATTTCATCGTCATCTTCTTCATCATTTGTGACAGTCACTACATTGGACTGTGAAAAAAATGGACTGTGTAAAAGCTGGGACTTTGTACAGATGCTGATGCGAGTGCCCCACAAACCAAACATCATCATCATCATCCACTCGTATAACCTTGATGACTGCACGACAGAAAGCTTCACGCCTTGCCTTGACCCGTCAACACCGACATTGGACTGTTGATGACTAGAAACATGTTGCTTTGTCAGATGAGTCTCGTTTCAAATTGTATCATGCGGATGGACGTGTACGGGTGTGGAGACAACCTCGTGAATCCTTGGACCCTGTATGTCAGCAGAGGATTGCTCAAGCTGGTGGAGGCTATGTAATGGTGTGGGGCGTGTGCAGTTGGAGTGATATGGGGCCCCTGATATGTCTAGATACGACTCTGACAGGTGACACGTACGTAAGTATACTGTCTGATCACCTGCATTTCATGTCTACTGTGCTTTCCGACCAACTTGGGCAATTCCAGCAGGGTGACACCCCACACGTCCACAATTGCTACAGAGTGACTCCAGGAACAGTCCTCTGACTTTTAAACACTTCTGCTGGCCACCAAACTCCTCAGATATGAACACACCTGAGCGTATCTGCGTTGCCTTGCGACGTGCTGTTCAGAAGAGATCTCCACCCCGTCGTACTCTTATGTATTTAATGAGAGTCCTGAAGGATTCATGGTGTCAGTTCCCTCCAGCGGTACCTCAGACATTAGTCGAGTCCATGTCATGTCTTGTTGTGTCACTTCTGCATTCTCGCTTGGGTGCTACACGATATTAGGCTGGTCTACCTGTTTCTTTGGCTCTTCAAAGAAAAAAAAAAAAAAAAAAAAAATGGTTCACATGGCCCTGAGCACTATGGGACTCAACATCTGAGGTCATCAGTCCACTAGAACTTAGAACTACTTAAACCTAACTAACCTAAGGACACCACACACATCCATGTCCGAGGCAGGATTCGAACCTGCGACCGTAGCAGTCGCGCGGTTCCAGACTGTAGTGCCTAGAACCGCTCGGCCACTCCGGCCGGCTTTGGCTCTTCAGTGTAAATGAATGTGTAACAGAAAAACAGCGGCGACGACTTCTTTGTTTTTTGTTTGTTTGTTTGTTCTGTACATAATTATAGCCGCACATCGCTCACTGTTAGGCTATTGTGTATTTGATATCGTTACAAAATATACAGTACACCTTGTATCCAATAGCAATTGTTTACTGGCGTAACTTCTGCGCTTTAATGTAACCGAAACAATTACTTTTGATGCAAACATAGTTTAGATCCACAAACATAAAAAATCTTGATAATTATTGATATTATTTTCTACTGAATAGAAAGTTCCTCATCATGAGCAAAAACAAAGGTTTCGCGTTATTATAGGTAAGTGCGAAAGTTTTGAAATGTTTTATATAAGCTGGACCAAGTATCGAAGTGATGTTTGATATTTAGTTACGCGTTTCTTATTCTTAATTTTACTTTTTTTTCAGGAAATTGTGGTTTCTAGTGGTGTGTGATAAGATCATCCGCAAAGTGGTTACAAAATTTTATTGTAATCAAATAGGAAACATCTTTTTTCGACATAGTGTCCTTGGTCGATCGTTGTACAAGCTTCCTGATGCCCTCATAAAACAAGGTTCTCGGTTGAGCTGCGAGCCAGGAATGCGCCGCTTCTTTCACTGCTTCGTCCGAGGCAAAGCGATGACCCCTTAATGCCTGTTTGAGTGGACCAAACAAGTGATAGAAGGGACAAGGTCGGAATTATATGGAGGAAGATCCAGTACTTCGAATTTGAGTTTCTGGAGCTTTTCAGCAGTGTGGGCATTGTCGTGCAAACAACGCAACACCTTCTGACAGCAGTCCTCGGCGTTTGCTTCGAATTGCGGGCTTCAGCCTGGCAGTAAGCATCTCACTGCAACGTACGCTGTTTACTGTTGTGCCCCTTTCCCCGTAATGTTCCAGTACTGGACCTTGTGCGTGCCAAAAAACTGTTTTCCTGCGGACGGTCGGGTCTTGAACTTTTCTTGCACGGCGAATTTGGATGTTTCCATTCCATACTCTCCGGCTCGTAATGGTGGATCCATGTTTCGTCACCAATAATTATCCTGTCTAAGAAGTTGTCCCCTTCGTTACCATAGCGATCCAAATGTATTTTGCAGATGTCCAAGCGTGTTTGCTTACGCAAGTGTGTGAGTTGTTTTGGGACCCATCTTGCACAAACTTTACGGAACCCAAGTCTGTTGTGGATGATTTCGTAGGCAGAACCGTGACTAATTTTCAGACGATGTGCCACTTCGTCAATAGTTAATCGTCTGTCTAAGAGAATCGTTTTCACGTGAACGCTCAATGGTTTCTTCATTTGTGGCGGTAAACGGTAGTCCGGCTCCTTCATCGTGCGTAACACTTGTGCGACCATTTCGGAGTTTTTTTCAATCCATTCGTTGACACTCCGTTGTGGCAAAAGACTGTTCCCGTACTCTAACAGAAGTCTTGGATGAATTTCGGCCCCTAATACGCCTCCCGATCACAGAAAAGGGATCACTGGACGTTGCTCTTCTTTGGTGCAAATAGACAGCGGAGCAGCCATGACTAACAGCACGGCAGCCATAACGAAACTAACCTAGCAGCTTGATAATTGCGAAGATATTACAACAAATAAACAAAGCATGCGTCGTCAACGTAAAACGACAGTACTACCAAAATAAACAAAAATATAACTAAATTGGGGATAATAACTGACTTATGCTCGCTCAGTTTCTGGATGGTTGACTGCTTCCGGCTTTTAAGGCATATATGCTACTGGCCATTAAAATTGCTACACCACGATGATTACGTACTACAGACGCGAAATTTAACCGACAGGAAGAAGATGCTTTGATATGCAAATGATTGGCTTTTCAGAGCATTCGCACAATGTTGGCGCCGGTGGCGACACCTACAACGGGCTGACATGGGGAAAGTTTCCAACCGATTTCTCATACACAAACAGCAGTTGACCGGCGTTGCCTGGTGAAACGTTGTTGTGATGCCTCGTGTAAGGAGGAGAAATGCGTACCATGACGTTTCCGACTTTGATAAAGGTCGGATTGTAGCCTATCACGATTGCGGTTTATCGTATCGCGACATTGCTGCTCGCGTTGGTCGAGATCCAATGACTGTTAGCAGAATACGGAATCGGTGGGTTCAGGAGGGTAATACGGAACGCCGTGCTGGATCCCAACGGCCTCGTATCACTAGCAGTCGAGATGATAGGCATCTTATCCGCACGGCTGTAACGGATCGTGCAGCCACGTCTCGATCCCTGAGTCAACAGATGGGGACGTTTGCAAGACAACAACCATCTGCACCAACAGTTCGACGACGTTTGCAGCAGCACGGACTATCAGCTCGGAGACCGTGGCTGCGGTTACCCTTGACGCTGCGTCACAGACAGGAGCGCCTGCGATGGTGTACTCGACGACCAACCTGGGTGCACGAATGGCAAAACGTCATTTTTTCGGATGAATCCAGGTTCTGTTTACAGCATCACGATGGTCGCATCCGTGTTTGGCGACATCGCGGTGAACGCACATTGGAAGCGTGTATTCGTCATCGCCATACTGGCGTATCACCCGGCGTGATGGTACGGGGTGCCATTGGTTACACGTCTCGGTCACCTCTTGTTCGCATTGATGGCACTTTGAACAGTGGACGCTACATTTCGGATGTGTTACGACCCGTGGCTCTACTCTTCATTCGATCCCTGCGAAACCCTACATTTCAACAGGATAACGCACGAGCTCATGTTGCAGGTCCTGTACGGCCGTTTCTGGATACCGAAAATGTTCGACTGCTGCCCTGGCCGGCAGATTCTGCACATCTCTCACCAATTGAAAACGTCTGCTCAATGGTTGCCGAGCAACTGGCTCGTCACAATACGCCAGTCACTACTCTCGATGAACTGTGGTATCGTGTTGAAGCTCCATGGGCAGCTGTACCTGTACACGCCATCCAAGCTCTGTTTGACTTAATGCCCAGGGGTATCGAGGCCGTTATTACGGCCGGAGGTGTTTGTTCTAGGTACTGGTTTCTCAGGATCCATGTACCCAAATTGCGTGAAAATGTAATCACATGTCATTTCTAGTATATTTCTCCAATGAATACCCGTTTATCATCTGCATTTCTTCTTGGTGTAGCAGTTTTAATGGCCAGTTATTTAGTAACACACTGATCCCATACGCAAACAAAGCGATCGAAATGAGATAACGCCCAAAAGATATGCAACACGCCTAACTTGCAGGTATGACGGAGATGATAATTGACCAAACCTAGTACCGCAGTCTGCGCTAGGAGTTCAACGAGTGTAGTGGTTACGTCTTGCGTGAGAGAGAAACAGAGAGAGAGAGAGAGAGAGAGACAGAGAGCTGGTACTATTCGCTGCCAAACCAACTCACAACAGCTGCGCCCACATGTTACGTGCGTGTGTTCGAGTGTGTTTGGCGTGTTTGTGGTGTTTGAGCCGAACACACGCTCGCTAACCGCCCGTAAGACATCACTCCCTGCGCCGCCACCGCCACACAAACTCAGCTCATCTGTCTGCCGGCGAGTTTGTTTGTTTAGTCGTCTGTTTGTTTTCGCTGGTCCGCTGCTGACATCTGAAACACCGAGCAGGCGAGACGGAAAATTGAGGGGCCTGCCGCAGCCGTCATCGCCTTGTAAAGCGACCTCTTGGAAATCAGTTAAAGGCAGGTCAACAGGTACATCCAGACTTCTTACTTTTATGAAGGTGGAATGAAACAATCTGCGGATTCAAGAATCTCTGACGGTTATGCCAGCTACATGAATGTTTCCATTGTCTCTCCGGGTAGCGTGTTTCCACTTACATACCACTTCAGCCCATCCAGTTACTGCATGAACCACGACCAGGGTTGCCACCTTTTTTCAGTGAAATACGTACTTTATTGCAAGGAGAGTTGAATTACATGTACCTGGTGTACCAGTATGAAATGGGCGTTTTTTTGTGAAAATGAAACACTAATTTTGAACTGAAAAGTAAAAACATTTTATTCAAACTACTGACCATTGACTTCTATATACAGGGTGATTCAAAAAGAATACCACAACTTTACGAATTTAAAACTCTGCAACGACAAAAGGCAGAGCTAAGCACTATCTGTCGGCGAATTAAGGGAGCTATAAAGTTTCATTTAGTTGTACAGTTGTTCGCTTGAGGCGCTGTTGACTAGGCGTCAGCGTCAGTTGATGCTAAGATGGCGACCGCTCAACAGAAAGCTTTTTGTGTTATTGAGTACGGCAGAAGTGAATCGACGACAGTTGTTCAGCGTGCATTTCGAACGAAGTATGGTGTTAAACCTCCTGATAGGTGGTGCATTAAACGTTGGTATAAACAGTTTACAGAGAATGGGTGTTTGTGCAAAGGGTAAAATTCTGGACGGCCGAGAACGAGTGATGAAAATGTAGCACGCATCCAGCAAGCATTTGTTCGCAGCCCAGGAAAATCGACTCGCAGAGCTAGCAGAGAGCTGCAAATTCCACAATCAACTGTATGGAGAGTCCTACGAAAAAGGTTAGTTATGAAACCTGAACGTCAACTACCCGAGGCGATGGATCGGCCGCCAGGCAGCCCGTGACAGAGCACTTCATCACTGGCCTCCAAGAAGCCCTGATCTTACCCCCTGCGATTTATTCTTATGGGGGTATTTTAAGGATATGGTGTTTCGGCCACCTCTCCCAGCCACCATTGATGATTTGAAACGAGAAATAACAGCAGCTATCCAAACTGTTAGGCCTGATATGCTACAGAGAGTGTGGAACGAGTTGGAGTATCGGGTTGATATTGCTCGAGTGTCTGGAGGGGGCCATATTAAACATCTCTGAACTTGTTTTTGAGTGAAAAAAAACCTTTTTAAATACTCTTTGTAATGATGTATAACAGAAGGTTATATTATGTTTCTTTCATTAAATACGCATTTTTAAAGTTGTGGTATTCTTTTTGAATCACCCTGTATTTTAACCACCTTTCTGGCAATTTGTGGACACCACGCCAATAGAAATGTGTTCGTCTTTTGAAGCAAACCAATCAGACACCCAATTTTCGACTTCTTCGTAGGAATCGAAGTGTTCCTCAGCCAATGCGTGTCCCATTGATGAAAACAAATGGTAGTCGGAAGGTGCCAAGTCTGGCGAACACGGCGGGTGGGGTAGCAGCTCCCAGCCGAGTGTTTTGATTGTATCCTGAACTAGTTTTGCTTTGTGTGCAGGTGCATTGCCGTGTACAAAAATTACTTTGCCATTTCTTCTGGCCCATTCTGGTCTTTTTTCGATCAATGCATAGTTAAAATTGATTTGTTGTCTGTAGCGATTAGTATTCACAGTTTCACCGGGTTTTAAAAGCTCATGATACACCACACCTTTCTGATCCCAGCAAACACAGAGCATTCTCTTCTTGCCGAATTGATCTGGTTTTGCAGTCGATGTTGACGGTTGTCTCGGATTAACGCACGATTTTTCCCGTTTATTATTCTTAAAATAAATCCATTTTTCATGGCCAGTAACAATTCAATGTCAAATTGATTTTCTTTCATGTCTTTGAAGCAAAATTTGACAAATGGTTTTTCGGTTTTCCACCTGTCTTTCGTTCAATTCATGTAGCACCCATTTTCCACACTTTTGGATCTTTCCCAAAGCTTTCAAACGGTCAGAAATCGTTTGTTGTGCAACATTTAGCATTGCTGCCATTTTCTTCTGACTCAAAGTATCATCTTCATCCAATATTGCTTGCAATTCGGCGCCTTCGAACTTTTTTGGTGGTCTTCCACGTTCTTCATTTCTTACATCAAAATCATTATTTCTGAACAGTTGAAACCATCTTTTGCACGTCGCTTCTGATAAGCGCACGATCACCATATGCCTCGACAAGCATTCGATGCGACTCTGCAGCACTTTCTTCAAATGAAAACAAAAACTTAATGCTTCCCGCAAATCATCACTTTCTGGTACAAAATTCGACATTGTTAACATGACGAAAACATATGATGTTGTTCGTTCCATGACTTGATGTATACTGAATATCTTTGACAGATGTCATACCAACCAAACAAAGAAAAATTAAGGCTCGTTCACAACAAATGTTCCCTATCGACACATTTGCGTCTTAACGCTCATTTCATACCGGTACACCTGGTAGACAGACTGTAAATTTTAAGTTGACCATCCAGAATAACTTGAAAAATAAGCTTCACACGAAAAAATGTGTAGAATCGAAAGCTGATTATTTTCGAGGGTGATGCTAAAATTTTAAAATAAAAAAAAAATTCAGATGGGAACCCCCATTTTTTATTGAAGAATCAAATTCTCCATAAAAAAACTACGTAAATTTTAATGCTAAAAAATATATCGGCTGAACCACTTGTTTACAGTGTAAAACCTGTTAAAACTTGCTAAAATGGAACTTGCACCAGGCACAATAAAATTGATAATAAAATTAAAACATCGTGGCTACATCTTTTAATTTTTATTATTCTTACGGTGGAAGCTTGACTTCCGAAACGCGTCAATCTTAGTGTTTCACACTATAAACAAGTGGTTGAAGCGATATATTTTTTAACAATGCCATTCACAACCACGACCTCCCATCCAGTATGGATAAAATTAAAGTACGTAAATTTTGTCTTAAAACATTTTTTTTTATTTTTATTCTTCGTAGTTGGCGCTGTAATTCAAGAAAAGCCATGTTGTAAATTTTGCGTGGAAAATGGTAACGGATAAATAAAAAATTCTTAGTTACTCCATAAATTTTGATTCGCTAAAACTAAAACTCTGCCACTGTCCCCATAGGATGGGGTTTGAGGGAGAGGAATTACAGTCTTACAAATGTTGACCCAAATATTAATTTTTTCCGCAGATTAGGATTGAGTCGACATTTGTAAAACTGTAATTCCCCTGCCCCCAAACCCCACCCTATGGGCAGAGAGACAGAGAGAGAGAGAGAGAGAGAGAGAGAGAGAGAGAGAGAGAGAGTTGTAGTTTTAGTGAATCAAAATTTACGAAGTAAATATGTATTTTTTTCCACGTAAAAATGAGAACATGGATTTTCTTGAATTACAGCGCCGACTACCAAGAATCAAAACAAATGTTTAAGACAAAATGTACTTTGTTTTCTATGTAGAATCTGATTCTGTAATAAAAAATGGGGTTTCCCATTTCAAATTTTAAAGTTGCCTCCCGCCCCAGCCCCCCAGGGGGCTGGCTGGGGCGGCGGGCTAATTTTAGCACCAGCAAATGTCCCCCTCGAAAATAATCAACTTTGGATTCTACACATTTTTTCGTGTGAAGCTGATTTTTTCTAGTTATTCTGGTTTGTCAACTTAAAATTTAGAGCCTGTATATCTAAAAATCACGATTTCCAAAATTTATGTATTTATTTACTTAAATGCCGGCCGGAGTGGCCGTGCGGTTCTAGGCACTACAGTCTGGAGCCGAGCGACCGCTACCGTCGCAGGTTTCGAATCCTGCCTCGGGCATGGATGTGTGTGATGTCCTTAGGTTAGTTAGGTTTAATTAGTTCTTAGTTCTAGGCGACTAATGACCTCAGAAGTTAAGTCGCATAGTGCTCAGAGCCATTTAAACCATTTGATCCATTTACATAAATGAAGACCATGTATGTAAACAATCGTAAGGGACATTGTACGAGAAACTGAGTTATTGCATGCAAAGCATGGTACAGTACCTGACGTACTTTGTTCATGTTAACTGACCACGATGAAGCGAGAAATGGCAGCTCTATCTCCAATTTCAGATCCTCTGTAGTGGCAACTTTGTCACGATGTGTGCATGTAAAACAGCGGTAAGTGCTAAAAATATGGATGCCAGCAGCATTAACGAGTGAGTGGTTCGTGCCAGTATAATGCTTTACAGGGGCGATTTTTACGAAACAGGATGATGAGCATAGGTGGGACTGAGATAAAGATCCTGAATACGTTCCTGGACGAAAATCTGCTTCAAAAGTTGTTGCTAATCAGGCAAGCGACAGTAATTATTTAAGCATGCACACAGTGCTGTGCCCCTTGCCAATGTTCACGTAAATCTGAGCGACAGTTTGATCGTACAAATGTTAAGACCGATCCTTAACATTGGTTACTTGCTGTGAAGGGCAACGATAACATTAAACTTATGTTGTGCTGAATCACAGATTAATTTTTGAGGTCAGAATGAGACTTTCACTCTGCAGCGGAGTGTGCGCTGATATGAAACTTCCTGGTAGATTAAAACTGTGTGCCCGACCGAGACTCGAACTCGGGACCTTTGCCTTTCGCGGGCAAGTGCTCTACCGACTGAGCTACCCAAGCACGACTCACGCCCCGTCCTCACAGCTTTACTTCTGCCAGTATCTCGTGTCCTACCTTCCAAACTTTACAGAAGCTCTCCTGCGAACCATGAAGAAGTAGCACTCCTGAAAGAAAGGATATTGCGGAGACATGGTAGAGCACTTGCCCGCGAAAGGCAAAGGTCCCGAGTTCGAGTCTCGGTCGGGCACACAGTTTTAATCGGCCAAGAAGTTTCAGTTTTTGAGATCGTTGTACTTCGTTATTGCAAAAAACTGTAACGCAAATCTTGTTATCAAAAAAACTCAAAAAATTCGGAACTTCTAAATTTGTATTTTTGTGAAATTTCACAGCAGTGGCTCGTTTACGACCCCATCAAGTTGTGAACCAACGAGCATTTCGCTCTCATTGAAATATATGGCCGAAAGAGTGAGCCATCAGGAATTGTGAAACGAACCCTGTCGTCCAGGACCGGATGCCACAAAGGGGCAGATTCAGTGCGAGATGGGGAAAGTCGCAGCCGTCTGTTGTCTATTGAGGCCTAAGCGCCGTAGGGTGCGAGTGAGACAGACGAGAACCTACGTCATAGGGAAACCCAGTAGAAGACGTCTGTGGCCGAAGAGACGTAGCAGTGTTAAATATGGCGGACCTAAGATCGGCCATACAGGGGAACATCTATGGAAATTATTTAATTCTGTAGTAATGCAGGGAATTAAGTAATCTTAATCTGGCATTCTCCATAAATTTTCATGGTGATCCCAATAAAACCTGAATATTGAACATGTCTAAAATAGTTTCGGACTTACTGTCGAAGTGAAATTAACAGATTTTGTGACGAAGAGCTGAATGCTAGAATCTGAATGCTTTGGTCGATCTTACCGATCGACATTTCATATAGAAGCGCATCATTAAAATGACAAAGGTGTAAATATCAACGCTGTAATTTGATTTGTTTCAAAGATATAGTAAATTTAAATCATCAGTAGTTACAGTTACGCATGGTTACACGTCTCGGTCACTTCTTGTTCGCACTGACGGCACTTTGAACAGTGGACGTCACATTCCAGATGTGTTACGACCCGTGGCTCTACCCTCCATTCGATCCCTGTGAAACCCTACATTTCAGCAGGATAATGCAGGACCGCATGTTGCAGGTCCTGTACGGGACGCTCTGGATACAGAAAATGTTCGAGTCCTGTCCTGGCCTAGCACATTCTCCAGATCTCTCACCAATTGAAAACTTCTGGTCAATGGTGGCCGAGCAACTGGCTCGTCACAATACGCCAGTCACTACTCTTGATGAACTGTGGTATCATGTTGAATCTGCATGGGCAGCTGTACCTGTACACGCCATCCGAGCTCTGTTTGACTCAATGCCCAGGCGTATCGAGGCCGTTATTACGGCCAGAGGTGGTTGTTCTGGATACTGATTTCTCAGGATCTGTGCACCCAAACTGCGTGAAAATGTAATCACATGTCAGTTGTAGTATAATATATTTGTCCAATGGATACCAGTTTATCACTGCATGTCTTCTTGGTGTAGCAATTTCAATGGCCAGTAGTGTATTTTGACAACATAAAATTCGTTTTTTTTCTCTTAAAATAAAACACTACCGGACAGCGTCTTGGGTTATAGTGGAGAACAAGATAACTGCGATTATTTGAAGGTGTCGGTTTGGGACTTGCTTGTTTACACTTTGCGCGGCCGGACGAATGCGACTTTCAGCGAGCTCAAAAGTATTTTGATACAGCAGTTTGCTCCGTGAATTCGTGGACATTACTTGCGTCTCAGTCCTGATTTCTACTGATATTTACTTACAGTGATTATTTCAATACGCCGACACGTAGGAATATTCCAGTGACTTTAAAAACGCCGTCAAAAATACACCCGGGCAAGAACTGAAACAACCCAAGTTGCTCGTTTCTTTTTTTTCTCTTTTTTCTTGTTTTTTTCTTTTTTAAGTAACTTGTCAGCTCGTTAGTACATGGAAAAAAGTGTATAATAAAGACTGTCGAAAATAAGCCACGCAGTGGACGTCCAAGAAAGAACATCTCCTAAAGCCGATCATGTCATAAGAAAGTTGCCAAGAAGTGATGTTCGCAAGTCGGCTGTAATGATACAAAGAGAATTGAAAGAAAAATGTAACGTCGACATTGACGCTTGGGACTCTTTGGAGAACGTGTACGGAGACCGACGAAAAGTCAGCCTTTAGTGTCTACGAAAAACAGGAAGGTCTGTCTTGCGTTTTCAAAACGGTACACATCATGGTCAAGTTCAGACTGGTCTAAAATTCTGTGGAGAGACGAGAGCGAATTTAATTTAATGTCATCTGATGGTATCAAATATGTTCGACGTCGTCTAAATAAAAGACATGACTTTCGGTACACGAATTCCCACGGTCAAATATGGGGGCGGCAGTGTCATGGTTTGAGGATGTTTCTCACGCCCTGGAGTTGAACCTGTAGCTCGAAGTGGAGATAACATGGATCGGTTCGTTTACGAAAAAGTTTTGAAGACTCAAATGCTACGATACGCAATACACCACTTGCCAGCGGGATGGTATTTTCAACAAGATATCAGTCCCAAGCAGAAGTCCAAGTACGTTAGTGATTTTTTTTAAACGCAAAAGAGTGAAGGTTTTGGACTGGCCCAGCCAAAGTCCGGATTTGCATCCTATAGAACATCTCTGAGACGAGTTGGGGCGCAGAATAAGAATAAAAAATTATTCAAACAAAGACGCTTTTTTAAAGCTCTCAAAAATGAGTGGAATAAAAATTCCGATGGATCGATTCCAAAAGCAGGTCGACTCGATGCCGGCGCGGTGTGAGGTTGACACAGAAGCCAACGGATATCCTGCTAGATGTTGATTCTCTTAGGACGGTAGATGATAATTGAATGTTTCTTTCAACGATATTAAAATACTTTTGGTCCACCATCATCCTGACAATTTTATATACACACGGTGAGTCACCTAACGTTACCGCCGGATATATTTCGTAAACCACATCAAATACTGACGAACCGATTCCACAGACCGAACGTGAGGAGAGGGGCTAGTGTAATTGGTTAATACAAACCATACAAAAATGCACGGAAGTATGTTTTTTAACACAAACTGCATGGGGGCTTAATTAAATATTAATGAAAATACTTTTTATTTTTAGTAGCTAACTGTCCGGTTACGAAGTCTCGTAAACGGTAGGCCCTGACTAGTTTTTGTACGCAATCTGACTGCATAGAATAACAACAAAGAATGAAAGAAAATTTCCGTTAACACAACTAATTAATTAAGTCCCCAGCAACTATAAAACCTACGAAACCAAAACACAAGTGTAATTGTTCTGTGTGTGGAAGTGTGATTCAACGTACACATCTGGCACGGTTCTTCTTCAATAAGACAAGAAATTTTAAATACCATTTATACTGAAGTAATTAAAAAAATAGAAATACTATAATTGCGCAAGGAAACCAGAATTACACTCTAATACAAGAACACAAGCCAGATGCTTTGTTGACTCAACCTGTAATGACGCATTATTTAAGACATTGAGATAATTAAAAAAAGGGAATTTTTTTACCTTCATATATATTGACGAAAAGCACTCTGATCATTACAATATCTCCATTCGAACAACATCTGCTGGCTAGCCCATCAAACAACTGCATAAAACATGGAACAAGCACTCCCTACTACAACATCTCAACACCGACTCACTACTACCACATCTCGACAAGCACTCTCCACCACGACTTCTCGACAAGAACTGCCAGTGGAGGCGGCGCAATAAAACTCTTTGAGCAATCTCTGGCGCTGTGGCTCAGTGTAGCCACCTTTCAAAACCTACGTTTTTTAAATGGAACCCCGTTAGTTTTGTTAGCACATCTGAACATATAAACAAATACGTAATCAGTGCCGTTTGTTGCATTGTAAAATGTTAATTACATCCGGAGATATTGTAACCTAAAGTTGACGCTTGAGTACCACTCCTCCGCTGTTGGATCGTGTGTATCGGAGAGCACCGAATTACGTAGGGATCCAAAGGGAACTGTGATGGACCTTAGGTACGGAAGAGACTGGAACAGCACATTACGTCCATATGCTAACACCTTTTTATTGGCCTTTTTCACTGACGCACATGTACATTACCATGAGGGGTGAGGTACACGTACACACGTGGTTTCCTTTTTCAATTGCGGAGTGGAATAGAGTGTGTCCCGACATGTCAGGCCAATAGATGTTCAATGTGGTGGCCATCATTTGCTGCACACAACTGCAATCTCTGGCGTAATGAATGTCGTACACGCCGCAGTACATCTGGTGTAATGTCGCCGCAGGCTGCCACAATACGTTGTTTCATATCCTCTGGGGTTGTAGGCACATCACGGTACACATTCTCCTTTAACGTACCCCACAGAAAGAAGTCCAGAGGTGTAAGATCAGGAGAAGGGGCTGGCCAATTTATGCGTCCTCCGTGGCCCGTGTTTGTCACAACACGCAACTGAACGTCGGAGGTTTCAAGCGTCAACTTTAGGTTACAATATCTCCGGATGTAATTAACATTTTACAATGCAACAAACGGCACTGATTACGTATTTGTTTATATGTTCAGATGTGCTAACAAAACTAACGTGGTTCCATTTACAAAAAACGTAGGTTTGTGTTAAAAAACATACTTCCGTGCATTTTTTATGGTTTGTATTAACCAATTACACTAGCCCCTCTCCTCACGTTCGGTCTGTGGAATCGGTCCGTCAGTATTTGATGTGGTTTACGAAATACATCCAGCGGTAACGTTACGTGACTCGCCCTGTATATACAGGGTGTCCCGGCTATCTTGTCCACCCAAAATATCTGTGGAACAATAACAGCTATTGGAAAACGACTTTCACCGGTACCAATGTAGGGCTGGGGCCCATGGATGTACATATTTGGAAACATTCTAAAACGAAAGCATATGTGTTTTTTAACACAAACTTATGTTTTTTCAAATGGACCTCCTATATTTTTTCTTCAGCAATCCGTAGCATGACAAAGCACATACACAATGGCGTTGATTGCATCGCAATATCCCCATTACGTCCCGAGATATTGAGACGCGAAGTTGACGCTTGAAACACCCGACATGCGCTGCTAGCGCGCGTCCTGGGGCTCAGGCGTGAACCCCATGCTGCCCGTAATCGCGATGTGATTGACATGCGTAATCACACCTCCATACTTATCAAGAGGTCCGAAACGATTCCAGCAGGTACTTATCCCATAGGCTAGGGGTGACGCGGTTCTGTAACATATCTGTGTACCACAACGTTAGTCACAAAGTTAACTTCACTTATCGTTAATCCGTTACTAAAAAGGTAATGCCGTTCAACGTTAAAACTTTACTTTACTGTAGATTTAGCGCAAGTGACAGTTAATCATTCACTCGTAGTAGTAAAATTCATTTTGATGGTTTTAGTGAAACGAGCAAGTGGACTAAAAGTTTTGATGGCAGCAGACCGTATTATTCGTTTCGGACGTCTTGATAAGTATGGAAGTGTGATTACACTAGGGTGTCCATTTCATTTTCATTGAAAAAGGGGAGATTTAAAATAAATTAGTGAAAAACCTGGGACAATGAGGAAAAAAAACGGGACATGAATATTGTATTGACCAAATTTAATACAGATACAAGTTTACCTTTATAACGTGCTCTCAGATTATCCCAAACCACTTTTTACAATTATTCTGCCACACTATCACCGTACTTTTCACTTTTATGTACTTTATCAAGAAGTGCATTTTCGTTTTAAATTGTATCATAAAAGTCAGTACACGATACAGCATTAAAGTGTGTTTTGACAATGAGCAAGGTCCTCACTGTTTCAACTTTCATTCTGTTTTTTTCCATCTGACCACAAAGAGTTCACCAATGAAAACACACGTTCCACAGCAGCATTTGACCCAAGAATTGCCAGACAAAACTCCAACAAGTGAATCATGTTTTTACTTTTGAAATAAGCGAATCTTTTACACCAGGTTGCACTAACACTTTGTCTCCTCCTTCACTTTTTATGAAGTTCTGTGCACAGGAAAATTCATCAAACAGTTCGTCTCCATCAAAAGGAAAATTTGGTACAATACTTTTAACAAAAACACAACAGTCCTGAATATCCTTCCACTTTAGCTGCTCCTTTTCAGTATTAACCCAGTCAAATGCTTTAAAAGGTGTGAGAAATAGTAAACACCATTTTTAATACACTCCTGGAAATGGAAAAAAGAACACATTGACACCGGTGTGTCAGACCCACCATACTTGCTCCGGACACTGCGAGAGGGCTGTACAAGCAATGATCACACGCACGGCACAGCGGACACACCAGGAACCGCGGTGTTGGCTGTCGAATGGCGCTAGCTGCGCAGCATTTGTGCACCGCCGCCGTCAGTGTCAGCCAGTTTGCCGTGGCATACGGAGCTCCATCGCAGTCTTTAACACTGGTAGCATGCCGCGACAGCGTGGACGTGAACCGTATGTGCAGTTGACGGACTTTGAGCGAGGGCGTATAGTGGGCATGCGGGAGGCCGGGTGGACGTACCGCCGAATTGCTCAACACGTGGGGCGTGAGGTCTCCACAGTACATCGATGTTGTCGCCAGTGGTCGGCGGAAGGTGCACGTGCCCGTCGACCTGGGACCGGACCGCAGCGACGCACGGATGCACGCCAAGACCGTAGGATCCTACGCAGTGCCGTAGGGGACCGCACCGCCACTTCCCAGCAAATTAGGGACACTGTTGCTCCTGGGGTATCGGCGAGGACCATTCGCAACCGTCTCCATGAAGCTGGGCTACGGTCCCGCACACCGTTAGGCCGTCTTCCGCTCACGCCCCAACATCGTGCAGCCCGCCTCCAGTGGTGTCGCGACAGGCGTGAATGGAGGGACGAATGGAGACGTGTCGTCTTCAGCGATGAGAGTCGCTTCTGCCTTGGTGCCAATGATGGTCGTATGCGTGTTTGGCGCCGTGCAGGTGAGCGCCACAATCAGGACTGCATACGACCGAGGCACACAGGGCCAACACCCGGCATCATGGTGTGGGGAGCGATCTCCTACACTGGCCGTACACCACTGGTGATCGTCGAGGGGACACTGAATAGTGCACGGTACATCCAAACCGTCATCGAACCCATCGTTCTACCATTCCTAGACCGGCAAGGGAACTTGCTGTTCCAACAGGACAATGCACGTCCGCATGTATCCCGTGCCACCCAACGTGCTCTAGAAGGTGTAAGTCAACTACCCTGGCCAGCAAGATCTCCGGATCTGTCCCCCATTGAGCATGTTTGGGACTGGATGAAGCGTCGTCTCACGCGGTCTGCACGTCCAGCACGAACGCTGGTCCAACTGAGGCGCCAGGTGGAAATGGCATGGCAAGCCGTTCCACAGGACTACATCCAGCATCTCTACGATCGTCTCCACGGGAGAATAGCAGCCTGCATTGCTGCGAAAGGTGGATATACACTGTACTAGTGCCGACATTGTGCATGCTCTGTTGCCTGTGTCTATGTGCCTGTGGTTCTGTCAGTGTGATCATGTGATGTATCTGACCCCAGGAATGTGTCAATAAAGTTTCCCCTTCCTGGGACAATGAATTCACGGTGTTCTTATTTCAATTTCCAGGAGTGTATTTAAAATTACTTGCGTTTATTGATAGTTCGGTACATGTTTGGGGTTAGCTGAAAGTCATCACAAGCTTCTTAGCGTAAATAATTGCGCAGTTAATAGCAAGTCAAACAACCAGTAACTTAAAATACTCTAACCAAGCGGAATCATAAAAAGACGGGACATTGGAGCGTCCCCCAAAAAACTTTCGGGACAGCGGGACATTTTGGTAAAAAACGGGACTGTCCCGGGAAAAACGGGACGAATGGACACCCTAGATTACGCATGTCAATCACATCGCGATTACGGGCAGCATGGGGTTCACGCCTGAGCCTCAGGACGTGCGCTAGCAGCGCATGTCGGGTGTTTCAAGCGTCAACTTCGCGTCTCAATATCTCGGGATGTAATGGGAATATTGCGATGCAATCAACGCCATTGTGTATGTGCTTTGTCATGCTATGGATTGCTGAAGAAAAAATATAGGAGGTCCATTTGTAAAAACATAAGTTTGTGTTAAAAAACACATATGCGTTCGTTTTAGAATGTTTCCAAATATGTACATTCATGGGCCCCAGCCCTACATTGATACCGGTGAAAGTCGTTTTCCAATAGCTGTTATTGTTCCAGAGATATTTTGGGTGGACAAGATAGCTGGGACACCCTGTATATCGTCATTAAGAGAAAGACAGAGGAGAAAATTTACGTTCTCCTTCTCTTGGTCGTCGTCTGTGTTTGTTCTCCGGTTCTCTTGTTCTCGTTAAAATAATAACAGCTTCCGTATAGCTGTATCAGCGCTGTAATCGTATGCGTAATGAATTAACTGCTAAAACAGATAACTGTTTAAACAAACGTGGTTGTTTCGTGTCTTTATTCCGTAGTTTTGTGTGCCCTGCGTCAAATATCTGCATTATTCCAGCATTCATAGCAGACGGCCGGCAAAACAATCGAGCAGCGTCTGACCGGCAAGATCGCCGCCATTAAGCGGCCAAATTGAATTTCAACCTTTTCCCCTCCAACAGAGCTTGTATCCGCGCAACAAAGGCTAATACGAGGTTCTAAGGCCTCTGATTTTTTTTCTCCAGACTGGAAAGAGATAGAAACATGTGAATTGTTTTAAAATGAGGCCACGTTCATTGTCAATACCTCCCAGAGATGGCAGCACCGTACGGCAGATGGAATTTTACCGCCAGCGGCGAGAATGAGAACTGTTTTAAATACTTAAAATGGCGACGTTTTCCTTACTCGAACAGCGTGCATTCATTCGTTTTCTGAATTTGGGTGGTGTGAAACCAATTGAAATTCGTCGACAGTTGAAGGAGACACGTGGTGATGGAGTTACGGATGTGTCGAAAGTGCGTTCGTGGCTGCGACAGTTTAATGAAGGCAGAACATCGTGTGACAACAAACCGAAACAACCTCAGGCTCGCACGAGCCGGTCTGACGACACGATCGAGAAAGTGGAGAGAATTGTTTTGGGGGATCGCCGAATGACTGTTGAACAGGTCGCCTCCAGAGTTGGCATTTCTGTGGGTTCTGTGCACACAATCCTGCACGACGACCTGAAAATGCGAAAAGTGTCATCCAGGTGGGTGCCACGAATGCTGACAGACGACCACACGGCTGCCCGTGTGGCACGTTGCCGAGCAATGTTGACGCGCAACGACAGCACGAATGGGACTTTCTTTTCGTCGGTTGTGACAGTGGGTGAGACGTGGATGCCATTTTTCAATCCAGAAACAAAGCCAGTCAGCTCAATGGAAGCACACAGATTCACCGCCACCAAAAAAATTTCGGGTAACCGCCAGTGCTGAAAAAATGATGGTGTCAATTGTCTGGGACAGCGAGGGCGTAATCCTTACCCATTGCGTTCCAAAGGGCACTGCGGTAACAGGTGCATCCTACGAAAATGTTTTGAAGAACAAATTCCTTCCTGCACTGCAACGAAAACGTCCGGGAAGGGCTGCGCGTGTGCTGTTTCACCGAGACAACGCACCCGCACATCGAGCTAACGGTACGCAACAGTTTCTTCGTGGTAACAACTTTGAAGTGATTCCTCGTGCTCCCTACTCACCTGACCTGGCTCCTAGTGACTTTTGGCTTTTTCCAACAATGAAAGACACTCTCCGTGGCCGCACATTCACCAGCTGTGCTGCTATTGCCTCAGCGATTTTCCAGTGGTCAAAACAGACTCCTAAAGAAGCCTTCGCCGCTGCCATGGAATCGCGGCGTCAGCGTTGTGAAAAATGTGTACGTCTGCAGGGCGATTATGTCGAGAAGTAACGCCAGTTTCATCGATTTCGGGTGAGTAGTTAATTAGAAAAAAAAATCGGAGGCCTTAGAACTTGAATGCACCTCGTACTTCCTTTCACAGGACTTGGTGCATCTGGTGCAGCCAATATTTTACAGTTTTTTTTCCCCCAAGTACGTGGACTTTAAATATTTTGTGTGTGTGTGTGTGTCTGTGTTTCTGATCTGGCTACGTGTAACGAAGAGTCAACATGGTAACGTTCTCAGTTAAATATAACGAGAGTAACTAAATGAGAACTGAAGTTAATACAAACTGTTTGCTATTTAATTTCGGCGACTGATTTCACACGGAATTTTGTGTCTGTCTGTTGTGACTGGCAACAGATGTGTGTTATCCCGTGAATTTAAAATCGTGCTCTTACGCTATCCGAGGCAGAAAGTGTTATTAATTCCGTTAATTCATTACGAGACTCAGTGAAATAATCCTGTGGCATCTTAGTAAACGGCACCTTAGGTAAATAGACTCCAATGCGACAAAAGTACATCAGACGCAGTTTCTGTTAAAGGAACCTTAACTATGGCAAACCAAGAAAGTTAAATAATAACCGGAAGTAATTATCAGTAATCATTAAAGAATTTTTTTCTCAGTAACAATAACATTATTTTAGAGACATTATATAAAGTTCGCACAAAAGTTATACATTCAGAGAGAACTGCCAACGGTGTGGTCTAATGGCGCCGGAATGTTCAATCAGGGAGCCGGTTCGCCTCTGTAATAAAAAAACTGAGTGGAAGGATGAACAAACGAACTTTAACGGATGTCATGTGACGTCCACAACGACCAAACCCAACGATCAACAATGGTCAAAAATAAATAAATAAATAAATAAATAAAGGCTAGCGTTGCTGCCTCTAGATCCCAGGGTCCCGGGTTCGATTCCCGGCCCGGCTGGGGACTTTTTTTCTGTCCAGGGACTGGGTGTTTCTGTTAACCTCATCATTTCATCGTCATGATCCTCATCATTGGTGACGGAAGCTAGATTGGTTCAAATGGTCCAAATGGCTCTGAGCACTATGGGACTCAACTGCTGTGGTCATCAGTCCCCTAGAACTTAGAACTAGTTAAACCCGACTAACCTAAGGACATCACAAACATCCATGCCCGAGGCAGGATTCGAACCTGCGAACGTAGCGGTCTTGCGGTTCCAGACTGCAGCGCCTTTAACCGCACGGCCACTTCGGCCGGCGAGGCTAGATTGGACTGTGTACAAAACTGAACTGTGAAAAAATTGGGACTTCGTACAGGCGCTGATGACCAGGCAGTTGACCGCCCCACAAACCAAACGCCATCACTGGCAACCCTTTTGCTACACCGCATTACACCTGGTAAGGTTTTGTGTTCGTCGTGTTTACATATTACTGTGCGCCTCTGTGTGTAGATACGGGGGACCTACGGACACGTGAGTGTACCGCCTTCAAAGATTTGGAGGTCTTTATATGCCGAAGACTTCCGGCATAAGAAGTCAGCCTCATTCTGCCAACGGCCTTGTCAAAGAGGGCGGAGAGCGGACAGAGGTTCAGGGCACTCTTGTCCTAGGGGTGGGAAATTGCCCCTAAAGGCGGAAGAATCAGCAATGATCAACGACATGAGGATGCAGAAGGCAATGGAAACCACTGCATTAGACACGTAACGTGTATCCACAGGACATGTGGCCTGTAATTGAAGAAGTGTCATGATGATATCTCTCCATTGGCAAAAGATTCCGGAATAGTCCCCCATTCGGATCTCCGGGAGGGGACTGCCAAGGGGGAGGTTACCATGAGAAAAAGATTGAATAATCAACGGAAGGATAACGTTCTACGAGTCGGGGCGTGGAATGTCAGAAGCTTGAACGTGGTAGGGAAACCAGAAAATCTGAAAAGGGAAATGCAAAGGCTCAATCTAGATATAGTAAGGGTCAGTGAAGTGAAATGGAAGGAAGACAAGGATTTCTGGTCAGATGAGTATCTGGTAATATCAACAGCAGCAGAAAATGGTATAACAGGTGTAGGATTCGTTATGAATAGGAAGGTAGGGCAGAGGGTGTGTTACTGTGAACAGTTCAGTGACCGGGTTGTTCTAATCAGAATCGACAACAGACCAACACCGACAACGATAGTTCAGGTATACATGCAGACGTCGCAATCTGAAGATGAACAGATAAAGAAAGTGTATGAGGATATTGAAAGGGTAATGCAGTATCTAAAGGGGAACGAAAATCTAATAGTCATGGGCGACTGGAATGCAGTTGTAGGGAAAGGAGTAGAAGAAAAGGTTACAGGAGAATATGGGCTTGGGACAAGGAATGAAAGAGGAGAAAGACTAATTGAGTTCTGTAACAAGTTTCAGCTAGTAATAGCGAATACCCTGTTCAAGAATCACAAGAGGAGGAGGTATACTTGGAAAAGGCCGGGAGATACGGGAAGGTTTCAATTAGATTACATCATGGTCAGACAGAGATTCCGAAATCAGATACTGGACTGTAAGGCGTACCCAGGAGCAGATATGGACTCAGATCACAATATAGTAGTGATGAAGAGTAGGCTGAAGTTCAAGACATTAGTCAGGAAGAATCAATACGCAAAGAAGTGGGATACGGAAGTACTAAGGAATGACGAGATACGTTTGAAGTTCTCTAACGCTATAGATACAGCAATAAGGAATAGCGCAGTAGGCAGTACAGTTGAAGAGGAATGGACATCTCTAAAAAGGGCCATGACAGAAGTTGGGAAGGAAAACATTGGTACAAAGAAGGTAGCTGCGAAGAAACCATGGGTAACAGAAGAAATACTTCAGTTGATTGACGAAAGGAGGAAGTACAATCATGTTCCGGGAAAATCAGGAATACAGAAATACAAGTCGCTGAGGAATGAAATAAGTAGGAAGTGCAGGGAAGCTAAGACGAAATGGCTGCAGGAAAAATGTGAAGACATCGAAAAAGATACGATTGTCGGAAGGACAGACTCAGCATACAGGAAAGTCAAAACAACCTTTGGTGACATTACAAGCAACGGCGGTAACATTAAGAGTGCAACGGGAATTCCACTGTTAAATGCAGAGGAGAGAGCAGATAGGTGGAAAGAATACATTGAAAGCCTCTATGAGGGTGAAGATTTGTCTGATGTGATAGAAGAAGAAACAGGAGTCGATTTAGAAGAGATAGGGGATCCAGTATTAGAATGGGAATTTAAAAGAGCGTTGCAGGACTTACGGTCAAATAAGGCAGAAGGGATAGATAACATTCCATCAGAATTTCTAAAATCATTGGGGGAAGTGACAACAAAACGACTATTTACGTTGGTGTGTAGAATATATGAGTCTGGCGATATACCAACTGACTTTCGGAAAAGCATCATCCACACAATTCCGAAGACGGCAAGAGCTGACAAGTGCGAGAATTATCGCACAATCAGCTTAACAGCTCATGCATCGAAGCTGCTTACAAGAATAATATACAGAAGAATGAAAAAGAAAATTGAGAATGCGCTAGGTGACGATCAGTTTGGCTTTAGGAAAAGTAGAGGGACGGGAGAGGCAATTCTGACGTTACGGCTAATAATGGAAGCAAGGCTAAAGAGGCGGCCAGTGTGGCCGAGCGGTTCTAGGCGCTTCAGCCTGGAACCGCGCGACCGCTACGGTCGCAGGTTCGAATCCTGCCTCTGGTATGGATGTGTGTGATGTCCTTAGGTTAGTTAGGTTTAAGTAGTTCTAAGTTCTAGGGGACTGATGACCTCAGATGTGAAGTCCCATAGTGTTCAGAGCCATTTAAACCACTTTAAACCAAGGCTAAAGCAAAATCAAGACACTTTCATAGGATTTGTCGACCTGGAAAAAGCGTTCGGCAATATAAAATGGTGGAAGCTGTTCGAGATTCTGAAAAAAGTAGGGGTAAGCTATAGGGAGAGACGGGTCATATACAATATGTAAAACAACCAAGAGGGAATAATAAGAGTGGACGATCAAGAACGAAGTGCTCGTATTAAGAAGGGTGTAAGACAAGGCTGTAGCCTTTCGCCCCTACTCTTCAATCTGTACATCGAGGAAGCAATGATGGAAATAAAAGAAAGGTTCAGGAGTGGAATTAAAATACAAGGTGAAAGGATATCAATGATACGATTCGCTGATGACATTGCTATCCTGAGTGAAAGTGAAGAAGAATTAAATGATCTGCTGAACGGAATTAACAGTCTAATGTGTACACAGTATGGTTTGAGAGTAAATCGGAGAAAGACGAAGGTAATGAGAAGTAGTAGAAATGAGAACAGCGAGAAACTTAACATCAGGATTGATGGTCACGAAGTCAATGAAGTTAAGGAACTCTGCTACCTAGGCAGTAAAATAACCAATGACGGACGGAGCAAGGAGGACATCAAAAGCAGACTCGCTATGGCAAAAAAAGCATTTCTGGCCAAGAGAAGTCTACTAGTATCAAATACCGGCCTTAATTTGAGGAAAAAATTTCTGAGGATGTACGTCTGGAGTTCAGTATTGTATGGTAGTGAAACATGGACTGTGGGAAAACTGGAACAGAGGAGAATCGAAGCATTTGAGATGTGGTGCTATAGACGAATGTTGAAAATTAGGTGGACTGATAAGGTAAGGAATGAGGAGGTTCTACGCAGAATCGGAAAGGAAAGGAATATGTGGAAAACACTGAGAAGGAGGAGGGACAGGATGATAGGACATCTGCTAAGACATGAGGGAATGACTTCCATGGTACTAGAAGGAGCTGTAGAGGAAGACAGAGATTGGAATACGTCAAGGAAATTATTGAGGACGTAGGTTGCAAGTGCTACTATGAGATGAAGAGGTTAGCACAGGAAAGGAATTCGTGGCGGGCCGCATCAAACCAGTCAGTAGACTGATTACCAAAAAAAAAAAAAAAAAAATATGCCAGTTGAAGGTGGAAGGACGGCGAGGGGGGTGGGGGGTGCGGAAGGGGGGGGGGGGGAGAGAAAGTAAAGGAAAGGGCAGGGAAGGAGGGTTTACCAGCGTCAACTGCATCTGGACATCACTCGGAAGCAGTGGCGAAGAGTGATAACATGTGCCGGACTGGGATTCGAACCCGGGACCTCATGTTTACTAGCCAGGTGCGGTAACCACTCGTATAACTGATTCGCCTAGATGGCCAATGGATCCACATTCTTCAGTGCAGATGCACAAGTATATCGGTCCTACCGCGGGAATTTCGGAGTAGGGAGCTTGGATAACTCCGGATTGGTGGCGTTCGGTGGGTAAGTAAATCAGCCTTGAGGCGTGTCGATATAGTGCGCGCACATGAGGTAACACTGTTCCCTGGATGCCGCCGTGGTTAACAACCACTGCCTGGGGAGCAGGAGGTCCCGGGTTCGAACCCCGGTCTGGCGCACATTTTAACTCGTCACCGCGGATTCTGCGTAATGTGTTGTGCTATTTGCCGATTACAGTGTCATCTACCACGACTGGACAACAACGGTTTCAGTACACCGTACGTATTTTTTGGCTTAGAACCCGAATATGCGCTAAAAATGGGCGGTTCCCGTTTGAAAATACAAAGTTGACCCCGTGGTTAATAGATGGCCAATGATAGCAAAGACACATATCTCCTTTACTAACGTTAGCTTTTCATCTACAACACTTTTTTTGTATGATTTGACGTTTTCGAGATTGTTGGTTGTCTCAACCCGAAACAAACATCTTTCTTTGAGGAGTGCTAGTTCTGCAATGCTCGCGGAAGAGCTTCTATGAATTTCGGAAGGTAGGAGACGAGGTACTGGCAGAATTGAAGCTGTGAGGACGGGGCGTGACTCGTGCTTGGGTAGCTCAGTTGGCAGAGCACTTGCCCGCGAAAGGCAAAGGTCCCGAGTTCGAGTCTCGGTCTGGCACACAGTTTTAAACTGCGAGAAGTGCCATATCAGCGTACACTCCGCTGCAGAGTCCAAATCTCATTCTAGGCTGTGGCTAAGCCGTATCTCCGCAATATCCTTTCTTTCAGGAGTGCTAGTTCTGAAAGGTTCGCAGGAGAGCTGTGAGGACGGGGGGGGGGAGGGGGGGGGGGTGAGTCGTGCTTGGACAGCTCAGTCGGTAGAGCACCTGCCCGCGAAAGGCAAAGGTCCCGAGTTCGAGTCTCGGTCCGGCACACAGTTTTAATCTGTCGAGAAGTTTCATATCAACGCACAATCCGCTGCAGAGTGAAAATCTCATTCTGGATCTTGTATTGTTACTTGACACCGACACATGACGTGAAAGTTAGATTAGTCCTTACGTTTTGCACTCTACAGAAGAAGTCCAATGGTTTTTGGGGGTATGGTTTTAGAATTATTATTTTTTTATTGTGCTCTACTGCTCCATTTCGTTTGTACCTACAACATTCAAAAAGTCAGTAGTGAATGAATAAGCATGCTTTGTATTATCACTCCTCTCCTTTTATAAATGGTTCAGATGGTTCTGAGCACTATGGGACTTACCTCTGAGGTCATCAGTCCCCTGGAACTAGAACTACTTAAACCTAACTAACCTAAGGACGTCACACACATCCATGCCGGAGGCAGGATTCGAACCTGCGACCATAGCGGTGGGGCTGTTCCAGACTGCAGCGCTTAGAACCGCTCGGCCACAACCGCCGGCTCTCTTTTTATACTAATGAAGCCATTTTAATATTTCTTCGATCACGGACTTACATTCAGCTAAAATCAATGCAATTGTTAAGTGTTGTTGTAGTAGTATTTCTATGACAACTCTCACCTTCAACGTTTTCAAGCTGTTACAGAATCAAATGTTGAAAATCGATATGGAGCTGGCGTTGTGGGTGATGTTCAAAAGCCTGAAGTATATATATATATATATATATATATACTCCTGGATATTGAAATAAGAACACCGTGAATTCATTGTCCCAGGAAGGGGAAACTTTATTGACACATTCCTGGGGTCAGATACATCAATCACATGATCACACTGACAGAACCACAGGCACATAGACACAGGCAACAGAGCATGCACAATGTCGGCACTAGTATAGTGTATATCCACCTTTCGCAGCAATGCAGGCTGCTATTCTCCCATGGAGACGATCGTAGAGATGCTGGATGTAGTCCTGTGGAACGGCTTGCCATGCCATTTCCACCTGGCGCCTCAGTTGGACCAGCGTTCGTGCTGGACGTGCAGACCGCGTGGGACGACGCTTCATCCAGTCCCAAACATGCTCAATGGGGGACAGATCCGGAGATCTTGCTGGCCAGGGTAGTTGACTTACACCTTCTAGAGCACGTTGGGTGGCACGGGATACATGCGGACGTGCATTGTCCTGTTGGAACAGCAAGTTCCCTTGCCGGTCTAGGAATGGTAGAACGATGGGTTCGATGACGGTTTGGATGTACCGTGCACTATTCAGTGTCCCCTCGACGATCACCAGTGGTGTACGGCCAGTGTAGGAGATCGCTCCCCACACCATGATGCCGGGTGTTGGCCCTGTGTGCCTCGGTCGTATGCAGTCCTGACTGTGGCGCTCACCTGCACGGCGCCAAACACGCATACGACCATCATTGGCACCAAGGCAGAAGCGACTCTCATCGCTGAAGACGACACGTCTCCATTCGTCCCTCCATTCACGCCTGTCGCGACACCACTGGAGGCGGGCTGCACGATGTTGGGGCGTGAGCGGAAGACGGCCTAACGGTGTGCGGGACCGTAGCCCAGCTTCATGGAGACGGTTGCGAATGGTCCTCGCCGATACCCCAGGAGCAACAGTGTCCCTAATTTGCTGGGAAGTGGCGGTGCGGTCCCCTACGGCACTGCGTAGGATCCTACGGTCTTGGCGTGCATCCGTGCGTCGCTGCGGTCCGGTCCCAGGTCGACGGGCACGTGCACCTTCCGCCGACCACTGGCGACAACATCGATGTACTGTGGAGACCTCACGCCCCACGTGTTGAGCAATTCGGCGGTACGTCCACCCGGCCTCCCGCATGCCCACTATACGCCCTCGCTCAGAGTCCGTCAACTGCACATACGGTTCACGTCCACGCTGTCGCGGCATGCTACCAGTGTTAAAGACTGCGATGGAGCTCCGTATGCCACGGCAAACTGGCTGACACTGACGGCGGCGGTGCACAAATGCTGCGCAGCTAGCGCCATTCGACGGCCAACACCGCGGTTCCTGGTGTGTCCGCTGTGCCGTGCGTGTGATCATTGCTTGTACAGCCCTCTCGCAGTGTCCGGAGCAAGTATGGTGGGTCTGACACACCGGTGTCAATGTGTTCTTTTTTAAATGTGATACTTGCTGAGCAGTTTTCGGCTGGAGGCAGACCTGCAAGGCGTTGGGAAACAAACATCTCGATAAGTACGAGGTGGAGCAGTGCTGCCAACTTACCGCGCCGGTTGCGATGTGGGACACCATGGCGGCCGGTTCGCCGTCTGCAGTCGTACCAACCCCGCGGGGAGCGGACGTTTCTGCGGTCGGAGGTGTGGAGTCGCAAGATGGCGCCGGACGATCGACGGTGTTGGTGCAGGGGCGGTGTCTAGCCGCTCCCCATGTGGGCGTCGAGCATTTCTGACGCGAGACCGCGCACGCCGTGAATCCTGCGAAACCACAGAGAAGGCGACCGTCAGGCCTAGCTTACACGGTCAATGTGCGCCCGCAGTAGCGCCGCCGTCAACATTCTCGCAGTTGGGCTCCCGCAATGCGGCAGTATTACGCTATGGCCGAGCAGTATTAATGATGCGTTGGAGGTACTCACCGAAATACACACAGGCGACAAGATCCATAGGATAGCGATATGCACATACACACTTGGTGGTACAGTGGAAACTCGATTAACCGTCATCTTCGGGACCGTGGTAGTGACGGTTGAGCGAATAGACGGGTAACAGAAACACTGTATTCCTCCAAAACATAACCTCAATCATCTTCAACTTTTGTAGTCCTGTCTTTCTCAGTTGCGTGTAATATTACGAGATATTGATAATTTTTACTTACGGACCGTCTGACAGCAACTGAATAAAACACAATTTTAGTGCCATACGCGTTTCGCCTTTATTTTCTGCAAGGCATCATCAGTGGCCTGGAATATGTACATATGTTAGCTATTTAATTTACATTTTTGTCACTGTGCCTATAGGTTATAAACAGTTCTGGTGGTTGGTATTTCCTATTAACACACACACAGAAACGCACACACAAATGCATACGCGAATAGATCAGAGATACTTTATAATTACACTCATAAGTTTGACAATAACATTCGATCTTTGGGAAAAACATTTGACAGTCGGCAACAGAAACCAAAACATTGCATTAAAACAAGCGTTCAGTGCATAGTGCTGTGGAATGTGGAAAAAAACCGCAAATTGGCGTTCATAAGAAGAAGAACAACACCAAAAATGCAACAGGAGCGTAATATGTAAGAAATTGTCCACGCAACCTGTAAGTACAGTTCAAAACATTACTACTTAATAGGAAATACCAACCACCAGAACTGTTTATAACCTATAGGCACAGTGACAAAAATGTAAATAAAATAGCTAACATATGTACATATTCCAGGCCACTGATGATACCTTGCAGAAAATAAAGGCGAAGCGCGTATGGCACTAAAATTGTGTTTTATTCAGTTGCTGTCAGACGGTCCACAAGTAAAAAATTATCAATATACCGTAATAACCTCAATCAATTATTTTATGTATAGACACATATCACTCTCACAGTAATATAATAATATTTCGGAGCGAAAACAAATTAAACATCAAATTCATATCCGCGTTTACTCCACCTGCAGAGTGAAAATCTCATTCTGGAAACATCCCCCAGGCTGTGGCTAAGACATGTCTCCGCAATATCGTTTCTTTCAGGACTGCTAGTTCTGCAAGGTTCGCAGGAGAGCTTCTGTAAAGTTTGGAAGGTAGGAGACGAGGTACTGGCAGAAGTAAAGCTGTGAGGACGGGGAGTGAGTCGTGCTTGGGTAGCTCAGATGGTAAAGCACTTGCCCGCGAAAGGCAAAGGTCCCGAGTTCGAGTCTCGGTCGGGCACACAGTTTTAATCTGCCAGGAAGTTTCAAATTAAACACGATTGTAATAGCAAATAAAACTATTTATTACATTTTTGTACTTTGAAACCTGGAGCAGCTTTTTCAGAGCGTGATGCTAATGTCTTATGTGGTAAAGCCTTCTAATGAAGCCCAGTTTCATCACAATTGTAAACTTGCTCCCTAACAAGATTCAATTCAGCCATTTTTTTTCTTTAATTTGTTCCCGGAACTCAACAATTACAGAGGTATCCGCGCTGAGTTTTCCTCCACTGATATCAAGTTGGCGAATGCCAGGACGAAATTTAAACTTGTCGAGCCATCCGATATTGGCTTTAAAATACGAGTCACCATCAAGTTTGTTGTTGATTTCAACACCTTTGGCCATTGTTATAGGCCCTGAAAGTGGAATCCCCTGACTTCTTGCTTGTATAAACCGTCGATACATTGCAGTGTCCAATCCATCATATTTTGCAGGTTTCATTGTCTTTCTTGTTCGCACATCTCCATCCGTGCTCTGCATTGTTGACACATGTTGTTCTATTTTATCAGCATCACGTTTTATATCGTTAACTGTTGTTCTTCCAACACCATAAATCGGCGCTACACTTGTCGCAGTTCCGCCCTTTCTTAAGCGTTTTATAATTTCAAGTTTTTGATTAACAAGGGGAGGCCGGCAATTGTGAAATTCAGATTCGATTCATACTGCGCATAATAAGAGCTCATGGCCAGAGGTGTAATGTGGCAAAGCACCAAGATGCACTTCTCAGCCGTTGTCGAGAAAATCGACAGTTAAAAGAAACCGTTGCGGTGAAGTACTCTCTACGATTAATAATTCTCTACAGCGTCGTGGCGCAGCGGTAAGCGCTCGGGTTGGTAATCCGAAGGTCGCCGAATCGAATCTCGCGCCATGTAACTTTTATTTAGTATTTGTTTTTTGTAACTCACACACACACACACACACACACACACACACACACACACAATATATAGTGTAAGTCAAACGTTCGAATTAGAGACCCCACGATATATATATATATTGACTTACACTATACGTATTCGTTTCGGAATATCGTTTCTACGTCTTCCGTTAACTACACGTGTAAACATTATGAAGACAATTAATAACATTTGTGAAATACAACTTTGTTTGCGGAAAACATAATCATGTTCGAAGTCGCCAGTTTTTCCACGACAAACGACTTTCAACAACTTATTATATGCATAATTGTTGCAAACTGATTGCCGGGAATTATATATATATATATATTCTGTGTGTGTGTGTGTGTGTGTGTGTGTGTGAATTACAAAAAACAAATACTAAAAAAAAAAAAAGTTGCATCACCCGAGACTCGATTCGGCGACCTTCGTATTACGAACCCGAGCGTTTACGGCTGCGCCACGACGCTGTAGGGAATTATAAATGGTAGAGAGTATTTCACCGCAACGGTTTCTTTTAACTGTCGATTTTCTCGACAACGGCTGAGAAGTGCATCTTGGTGCTTTGCCACATTACACCTCTGGCCATGAGCTTTTATTATGCGCAGTATGAATTGAATCTGAATTTCACAATTGGCGGCCTCCCCTTGTAAGTCCTAAAACAACACGTTCACGTTTTTCAGACATTTTACGGAGTCACTGTATCACACACACCTGGACTAAATACGGTAGTGTAAAATATTAGTCAGTAAAGCTTATTCAAGTGGAAAACACGTAACACGGCACAGCCCGCTAGATACACTGCGACAATTACAGTCTTCTCGCCCCAACTAGAAACCGATCCAGTGGTGATTGTTGACTCACAAGTGAGACAAAGACAAGAGAAGGGGGAGGAGATGTGTTAGCACGTCAACTGAAGGTCGTATTTTATGTACCATTCTACCGCGGGAGGGTACATTCACTTCCGACTAAAATAGAGTAAATAAACAAAGCGAACGCGTCACTGCACCTTAGAGCATTCTGTTATTACGGTACTATTATGCTGTTACAGCAGTGACGGTTAACTGGAACTGACGGTTTAAAGAGTGACGGATAATCGAGTTTTTACTGTACTAACACTTACAGAAGGCATATATGGGCAGTGCACTGCCGAAGCTGTCATTTTGTACTTAGGTGATTCACGTGAAAAGGTTTTCGACGCTGTTACGACCGCGTGACAGGAATTAAACAGACTACGAACGCGGAACTAGTGCTTGGAGCTTGACGCATGCGGCATTTCATTGCGAAAATCGTTAGGGAATTCAGTATTCCGAGATCCACAAAGTCAAGAGTGTGCCGGGAATACTATATTCCAGGCATTACCTCTCACCGCGGACAGGGCAGTGGCCGACGGCCTCCACGTAACGACCGAGTGCAGCGGCGTTTGCGTAGTGTTGTCAGTGCTTACAGACAAGCAACACTGCGTGAAATAACCGCGGAAATCAATGCGGGACGTACGAGTAAGGTACCGAGCGAGGTGGCGCAGCGGTTGGCACACTGGACTCGCATTCGGGATGACGACGGTTCAAACCCGCGTCCGGCCACCCTCATTTAGGTTTTCCGAGATTTCCCTAAATCGCTCCAGGCAAATGCCGGGATGGTTCCTTTGAAAGGGCACGGCCGACTTCCTTCCCCATCCTTCCCTGATCCGACGAGATCGATGACCTCGCTGTTTGGTCTCTGCCCCCAAAACAACCCAACCCCAAACGAATAGGCTATCCGTTAGGACAGTTTGGCGAAATTTGGCGCTTATGGGCTGTGGCAGCAGATGACTGACCCGAGTGCCTTGGCTAACATCACGACATCGCCTGCAGAGCCTCTCCTGCACCCGTGACCGTATCAGTTGGACCCTAGACGACTGGGAAACCGTGGTCTGGTCAGCTGAGCCCCGACTCCAGTTGGTAAGAGCTGATGGTAGGATTGGAGTGTGGCGGAGACCCACGTAGCCATGGACCCAATACTTAAACCTGACTAAGCTAAGGACATCACACACACCCATGCCCGAGGCAGGATTCGAACCTGCGACCGCAGCGGCCGCGCGGTTCCGGACCGAAGCGCCTCTGTTTTACTCCATGACTTTCCTTCAGTTGCTACGAGCTGTGATCTTCCTGACAGGAAATCACAAACCCAATCATACAACTGAGACTGTACTGTGTAGGCACGCAATTTGATTAGAAATCGCTTGTACGACACAGTGTCAAAAGCCTACTAGAAATCTAAAAATATGGAATCAATTTGACTACCCCTATGGATTGCAGTGATTACTTCGTGTGAATAAAGAGTTTATTGTATGTCTCAAGGATGAAAATTTCTGAATCCGTGCTGATTAGTTGCACCTAGATCATTTCCCTCGAGCTAATTGATAACGTTTGAGCACAGTACAGGGGGAGTCAAAAGTCGCACTACACCCTGTTATGTCAAATCCCTGCAGGAATGGGGAATCCTGAATATTCCAGTAAGGTATGGGTACAGGTGTCTACCTTTAACAGTTAGCGAACATCGGTGCCATCTTGACATAGACCATCTTCGAATCGGTCATCTTTATAGAAAGGGGGTCGTGCCAAACTTCAAACAACTTCACCATTTTCTGATTTGTTCATTCTTGAAAATACACTACTGGCCATTAAAATTGCCACACCAAGAAGAAATGCAGATGATAAACGGGTCATTGGACAAATATACTAGAACTGACATGTGATTACATTTTCACGCAATGTGGGTGCGTAGATCCTGAGAAATCAGTACCCAGAACAACCACCTCTGGCCGTAATAACGGCCTCGATACGCCTGGGCATTGAGTCAAATAGAGCTCGGATGGCGTGTACATGTACAGCTACCCGTGCAGCTTCAACACGATACCACAGTTCATGGAGAGTAGTGACTGGCGTATTGTGACGAGCCAGTTGCTCGGCCACCATTGACCAGACGTTTTCAGTTGGTGAGAGATCCGGAGAACGTGCTGGCCAGGGCAGCAGTGGAACATTTTCTGTATCCAGAAAGGCCCGTACAGAACCTGCAACACGCGGTCGTGCATTATCCTGCTGAAATGTAGGGTTTCGCAGGGATCGAATGAAAGGTAGAGCCACGGGTCGTAACACATCTGAAATGTAACGTCCACTGTTCAAAGTGCCGTCAGTGCGAACGAGAAGTGACAGAGACGTGTAACCAATGGCACCCCATACCATCAGCCCGGCTGGTACGCCAGTATGGCGATGACGAATACACGCTTCCAATGTGCGTTCACCGCGATGTCGCCAAACACGGATGCGACCATCGTGATTCTGTAAACGAAACCTGGATTCATCCGAAAAAATGACGTTTTGCCATTCGTGCACCCAGGTTCGTCGTCGAGTACACAATCGCAGGCGCTCCTGTCTGTGATGCAGCGTCAAGGGTAACCGCAGCTACGGTCTCCGAGCTGATAGTCCGTGCTGCTGCAAACGTCGTCGAACTGTTCGTGCAGATGGTTGTTGTCTTGCAAACGTCCCCATCTGTTGACTCTGGGATCGAGACGTGGCTGCACGATCCGTTACAGCCGTGCGGATAAGATGCCTGTCATCTCGACTGCTACTGATACGAGGCCGTTGGGATCCAGCACGGCGTTCCGTATTACCCTCCTGAACCCACCGATTCCATATTCTGCTAACAGTCATCGGATCTCGACCGACGCGAGCAGCAACGTCGCGATACGATAAACAGCAATCGCGATAGGCTACAATCCGACCTGTTAACAAAGTCGGAAACGCGATGGTACGCATTTCTCCTCCTTACACGAGGCATCACAACAACGTTTCACCAGGCAACGCCGGTCAACTGCTGTTTGTGTATGAGAAATCGGTTGGAAACTTTCCTCGTGTCAGCACGTTGTAGGTGTCGCCAGCCTTGAGTGAATGCTCTGAAAAGCTAAACTTTTATATATCACAGCATCTTCTTCCTGTCGGTTAAATTTTGCGTCTGTAGCACGTCATCTTCGTGGCGTAGCAATTTTAATGCCCAGTAGTGTAGATTTGCTGCAGAAATTATGGTTCAAAAGATACAACACTTTTTTGTTGCAGGTGACTGAAGGGGCTTTGCCGAAGATGGAGAGAACTGAGACTGGTTGATTGGTTTTTGGAGGCAGCGAGCAACCAGCGAGGTCATCGGATTAGGGAAGGGTGGGGAAGGGAGTTGGCCGTGCCCTTTCAAAGGGACAATCTCGGCATTTGCTTGAAGCGATTTAGGGAAATCACGGGAAACCTAAATCAGCATGGCGGGACGCGGCTTTGAACCGTCGTCCTACAGAATCCGAGTCCAGTGTCTTAACCACTCCACCTCCTTCTTCGGTCAAGATGGCTCCCACGTTCCGTGCATACCATAAAAGATAGACCACCTCACCCATACCTCACTCGAATACTCAGGTTTCCCCATTCCTGGAGAGGTTTTGACGTAACAGGGTGTACTGCGACTGTTGACTGTAGATGTTTCAAAATCCTAGTGCGAATCGACGTTGGCAATGTTGTTGTCGTTGTGGTCTTCAGTCCTGAGACTGGTTTGATGCAGCTCTCCATGTTACTCCATCCAGTGCAAGCTTCTTCATCTCCCAGTACCTACTGCAACCTACATCCTTCTGAATCTGTTTAGTGTATTCATCTGTTGGTCTCCCTCTACGATTTTTACCCTCCACGCTGCCCTCCAGTACTAAATTTGTGATCCCTTGATGCCTCAGAACATGTCCTACCAACCGATCCCTTCTTCTAGTCAAGTTGTGCCACAAACTTCTCTTCTCCCCAATCCTATTCAATACCTCCTCATTACCGAGCGAGGTGGCGCAGTGGTTAGTACACTGGACTCGCATTCGGGAGGACGACGGTTCAATCCCGCGTCCGGCCATTCTGATTTAGGTTTTCCGTGATTTCCCTAAATCGCTCCAGGCAAATGCCGGGATGGTTCCACTGAAAGGGCACGGCCGAATTCCTTCCCTGTCCTTCCCTAATCCGATGAGACCGATGACCTCGCTGTTTGGTCTCCTTCCCCAAAACCAACCAACCAATACCTCCTCATTAGTTATCTGATCGACCCATCTAATCTTCAGCATTCTTCTGTAGCACCACATTTCGAAAGCTTCTATTATCTTCTTGTCGAAACTATTTATCGTCCACATTTCACTTCCATTCATGGCTACACTCCATACAAATACTTTCAGAAACGACTTCCTGACACTTAAGTCTATATTCGATGTTAACAAATTTCTCTTCTTCAGAAACGCTTTCCTTGTCATTGCCAGTCTACATTTTATATCCTCTCTACTTCGACCATCATCAGTTACTTTGCTCCCCAAATAGCAAAACTCCTTTACTACTTTAAATGTCTCATTTCCTAATCTAATTCCCTCAGCATCACCCGACTTAATTCGACTACATTCCATTATCCTCGTTTTGCTTTTGTTGATGTTCATCTTATATCCTCCTTTCAAGACTCTTCAAGACATTATCCATTCCGTTCAACTGCTCTTCCAAGTCCTTTGCTGTCTCTGACAGAATTACAATGTCATCGGCGAACCTCAAAGTTTTTATTTCTTCTCCATGGATTTTAATACCTACTCCGAACGTTTCTTTTGTTTCCTTTACTGCTTGCTCAATATACAGATTGAATAACATCGGGGAGAGGCTACAACCCTGTCTCACTCCCTTCCCAACCACTGCTTCCCTTTCATGCCCTCGACTCGTATAACTTCCATCTGGTTTCTGTACAAATTGTAAATAGCCTTTCGCTCCCTCCATTGTACCCCTGCCACCTTCATAATTTGAAACAGAGTATTCCAGCCAACAGTGTCAAAAGTTTTCTCTACGTCTACAAATGCTAGAAACGTAGGTTTGCCTTTCCTTAATCTATCTTCTAAGATAAGTCGTAGGGTCAGTATTGCCTCACGTGTTCCCACATTTCTACGGAATCCAAACTGATCTTCCCCGAGGTCGGCTTCTACCAGTTTTTCCATTCGTCTGTAAAGAATTCGCGTTACTATTGTGCATACGTGACTTATTAAAGTGATAGTTCGTTAAGTTTCACATCTGTCAACACATGCTTTCTATGGGATTGGAATTATTAAATTCTTCTTCAAGTCTGAGGGTATTTCGCCTGTCTCATACATCTTGCTCACCAGATGGTAGAGTTTTGTCATGACTGGCTCTCCCAAGGCCATCAGTAGTTCTAATGGAATGTTGTCTACTTCCGGGGCCTTGTTTCGACTCAGGTCTTTCAGTGCTCTGTCAAACTCTTCACGCAGTATCTTATCTCCCATTTCATCTTCATCTACATCCTCTTCAATTTCTATAATATTGTCCTCAAGTACATCGCCCTTGTATAGACCCTCTACATACCCCTTGCACCTTTCTGCTTTCCCTTCTTTGCTTAGAACTGGGTTTCCATCTGAGCTCTTGATATTCATACAAGTGGTTCTTTAATTTTCCTGTAGGCAGTATCTATCTTACCCCTAGTGAGATAAGCCTCTACATCCTTACATTTGTCCTCTAGCCATCCCTGCTTAGCCATTTTACACTTCGTGTCGATCTCATCTTTGAGACATTTGTATTCCTTTTTGCCTGTTTCATTTACTGCATTTTTATGTTTTCTCCTTTCATCAGTTAAATTCACTATACCTTCTGTTACCCGAGGATTTCTGCTAGCCCTCGTCTTTTTACCTACTTGATCTTCTGCTGCCTTCACTACTTCATCCCTCAAAGCTACCCATTCTTCTTCTACTGTAATTCTTTCCCCCATGCCTGTCAATCGTTCCCTAATGCTCTCCCTGAAACTCTGTACAACCTCTGGTTTAGTCAGTTTATCCGGGTCCCATCTCCTTAAATTCCCACCTTTTTGCAGCTTCTTCAGTTTTAATCTACAGTTCATAACCAATAGATTGTGGTCAGAGTCCACATCTGCCCCTGGATATGTCTTACAATTTAAAACCTGGTTCCTTAATCTCTGTGTTACCATTATATAATCTATCTGATACCTTTTAGTATCTCCAGGGTTCTTCCATGTATACAACCTTCTATCATGATTCTTAAACCAAGTGTTAGCTATGATTAAGTCGTGCTCTGCGCAAAATTTTACCAGGCCGCTTCCTCTTTCATTTCTTGCCCCAAATCCATATTCACCTACTACGTTTCCTTCTCTCCCTTTTCCTACTACCGAATTCGAGTCACCGATGACTATTAAATTTTCGCCTCCCTTCACTATCTGAATAATTTCTTTTATTTCCTCATACATTTCTTCAATTTCTTCGTCATCTGCAGAGGTAGTTGGCAATACGGGTCCATAATTTGGCGGATTACTCCTACTGTCTTTCTTGAATACTGGTGCTGTGCAACTCTCTAGTCTTTAGGTTCGAATCTCTTCTCGAGCGAGCGGTTTTACGTGATTGTTAAGTATGAAGCTATTGTATCAGCAGACACTGAAAGAAACTTGATGTACAGTCTGAACTGTAGGCGTTGCATTTATTGTTTCAAGCTGCTTCGCTACGCGCAGGATATACAGGGTGATCCACGAAGATATACAAATATTTTAGTATGTTATTCTACAAGTAAAACTAAAGAAAAAAGTTCATACAAACATAGGTCCGCAAACGTTTGGTTGCGGAGTTCGGTTAATAAAAGATTTTGCCCGCGTATGAAGCCATCGCAAAACTGTACGAGCATAAAGCAAAGGTCGATTTCCATTTATTTTGTTGTTATTGGTCTGGTGAATCTAATAAAACATGTCCCAGACGTGTCTCTGCAGTAGTTTTCGAGAACATTCAGAGAAGCAAAGATTATTATACAAGTAAATTTGTTTACTTCCATTAAGAATGTAGAATCGTTTATTTCATTGTTGGCAACCGTTAGTGAGTTGTTTCAGTCGTTTCCTAACGTTGAAACGACAGTTTTATTTCTGAACCAACCATCTTTGTGTCAACTTGACATATGGCAAATACTTTCCGGTATGTGTGTGTGTGTGTGTGTGTGTCTGTGTGTGTGTGTGTGTGTGTGTGTGTGTGTGGGTGGGTGGGTGGGTGGGTGGATCTTTGCTCAATATGGTAATGTGCAAATCGTATAAGTGCTGGATATACTTTGCAATAGTTCAAAAATATAATCCTGCAACTTTTGCAACAAAATTTCGCGGAATTTTCGATGGCACCGACACACCAAGAATATTTCGCTACAGTGGAAGAATAAAAATCGTAAACTGGCGATTATGTAAAGCACATCTGCTGAATATTGTGATCAGCCGTCTGATGATGAATGTGTCAGTTCGAAACCAGTTATGGTGACGTCTAGTTAGAATAGAATAGAATAGCATTAAGAATAGTGGCTGGTTGCTGTCTTCTTATTTGTAAGAACCAGCCTACAGTAAATATAAATTGTTACCTATCGATATTTTATAAAAGATTGTTTAAATTAAGAAAACAATATCCAATTAAACTTTTGGCATAAAAATGAAGAATTAAATCATTTTATTTGTGTATGTGCGTTGTTTTATACCACACATGTGGTCTCACACCAATCGGAGTGATAAGCGTCGTCCAAACATGGGAAACAATAATTTTCACGGCATCGAGCAGACCGTACAAAAACTGTATTTTTTACTGTTGACACTGTAGCAATGCAATTTGAGAAGGAGACGGCACGACCGTTGGGTCGGGGATTTGTCCGAAATTTTGTGTGGTGAAAGAGGACCCCAAACACCTCACGTGGTTAAAATATTAGGACGCACTACTCGGAAAATCCCGAGAAAAATCGATCCAAAGTTTCTTACGTGCCTTATGAGTAAAAAATGTAAATCTACATGCGAGCCGCCGTTTGGCGTACATGGCTAGAGCTCGGACCGTTACGCCAAAGGTCTCGGGTTCGATTCCTCCTCGAACCTTTTTTTTTCTTCTGTTGCTTGCAAAATTGCAGAGCATTGTTATAGGAGAATCGTGAAATTAATTCCCGGGAAGATTGTATAAAAATTCATTCTATAATTCACCGTCAATTATCGTCACAAATATTGCGAGATATGATTCAATATTCCTGGTTTGTCTCAAAATTATCAAAAACTCGAAACATTTTCGTAAATGTTTAATGGGGCATGTTTTTGTACAGATTTATTGTTAACGCAATGTGATTGTAAAAAATCCGTTTTTATATGTTGCGCAAGGTGTCGCAAAAATTATTGCTTTGTTTGTTTTCACGATAATTACCACTGCGGTTCTTGTTTATTATTATTATTATTATTATTATTAGTCATAAAGCTCCCAACATGGAAGACGCTAAGTAAAGATGGTTCACTTCTGGGGCTTCTTATTCTTCTTGTCTGCCCACCAGGTCTTCATTCTTTGCGAGAATTCAGCTTTTCTTTCTTCGCTCCATTTTGTTCCAGTTCTCGGCGCTTTTGTCTCTGGTTTGACCTCCCATTTGTCAACTTTAAGTTTGAAATTGTCTCTTTTGTTCATGTCTTCAGTAGTAATGTTGGCTAATTCCAGATCTTTCTTTACATTTTTGATCCATTCTCCTCCATTAACAAGGGATGCTACGTATCTTACTATTTTTTTTGTAAGTCTGTCATCGGGAAGTCTCATTATGTGGCCATAGAATTTTAGACGCCTCTTCCTCATGTCTATCTCTATGTTAGAATATTCTTCAATTTTAGAATTTTTCTGTAATCTATACCCCTCTTTGGTCCATCTTGGTCCCAGAATTTTCCTAATGATTTTCCTTTCCTCTTTCTTCAGGTTTTCCATATCTGTTTTCCTTTTAAGTGTCAAGGTTTTGCTGGCATATAGCATTATTGGTTTAATTACCGACTTATAATGTTTAATTTTTGTATTTATAGAAAGACATTTTTTATTGTAAATGTTTTGGACCAGCCCTAGACCCCTACGAGCTTTTAACATTCTTTCTTGTTGTGAGTATTTTTCAGAAATTATCTCTCCTAAATATTTAAAGTATGATACCCTCTTAATTTCTCCATATTTGGTTTGTAACTTAGAAATTTCTAGATTTGTTGTTGTAAACACCGTTTTCTCAAAAGATATTTGTAGGCCAACTTTTCCTGCACACTCTTTTAAGGTTTCTATCTGTTTGACTGCCATTTCACTAGAATCTGCCATTATTGCAAGATCGTCTGCGTAGGCTAAGTAGGGGGTTTGTAGGTCATCTTTTTTGGTTCCCAGTGATATTGGTTTCCAGTACTTTTCTTTTTTGAGTTCTTTTTCCCATTCTGCCATGACTCTATCCAGAACTAAGTTAAATAACAGAGGTGATAATCCATCACCTTGTCTAACCCCAGTTTTTATCTCAAATGATTTTGAAAGTTTTCCCATGAATTTCACTTTGCATTTTGTATTTGTTAATGTCTGCTCTATGATGTTCCGTGTCTTCTTATCCAGTCCTTGTTCTTCAAGAATTTTAAATAGTGTGGGTCTGTGAATTGAATCATATGCCTTTTTAAAGTCGACAAAGACATATACTGTAGGCTTCCTTCGCATTTGTCTCATCCTTGTAATCAATTTCAAGTTTAAAATTTGTTCTGGACATGATCTGTTTGGTCTGAAACCAGCTTGGAAATCTGAGATTTTGGGTTCTAGCAGTTTTTGTGTTCTTTCAAGAAGACAAGCTGATAATATCTTGTATGTGACGGCAAGTAAGGAGATTCCTCTATAGTTGTTCACATCCGATTTATCCCCTTTTTTATGTAACGGATGTATTAGGGCACATTTCCAATCTTCTGGTATTTCTTCAGTAACCCATATGTTTTGAATAAGTTTAACTAGCTCATTTCTTGAGTTAGACCCTAGACTTTTGAGAAATTCGGCTACAATTCCATCTTCTCCTGATGCTTTGTTATTTTATTTATTTTATTGTTGTTTATAATTATTATATGTATGAAAACTAAATGTTTCCCAATCGACTTTGTTATTCTGATTAAAAACCCAATGTTTTTTCCTCATATACCTTACAATGAAAAATGGAAGACCCACTGCCATGAATTGTGTTCTTGGACAAAAAGAAAATAATTTTTATTCAAAAATGAAACTAATTTGTTAAAGATAATGTAGGTTTGGCAAACTTTCTGAATAATTGGTGGAATAACAAAAGAAAATGAGACAGAAGAAAAAAAAATGCCAGAGGAGGAATCGAACCCGAAATCTCTGGCGTAAGAATCCGAGCCCTAAACACCGAGGGCACACGGCGGCTCGGCAGTGTGCTAACATTTTATACTCATAAGGCACCTAAGAAACTTTGGATCGATTGTTCCCGGGATTTTCCGGGTAGTGCGTCCTAATATTTTAGCCACGAGAGGTGTTAGGGGTCCTCTTTCACCACAAATCCCCGACCCCACGGTCGTGCCGTCTCCTTGTGAGCCCAATAAGATTGAATCTGAGCCAAGTTAAAGGATTTGTCGCGAGAAATAACAAGACATTTAAGCTGCCAAACGTTCCGGAACTAACGCACGAAACTACGTCGCTGTCGAACGCTGGTGACTTGTAGAACGTCATAAAAAGAAGGGAAAAAAAGTGTTTTTTTTTGTGGCTTCGTGTATTCCGTTGTTGATCTCGTCGTGAGTGTAACATATGACAGTTGCAGCGCTGAAATGTATTTCTTGCTGTCTGATAAGGAAGGAGCTAAGAGAATGACTGTAATCAATACCTTCGTTGGCGTCATTATTCAACAATACGCTGAATTTAGGGTTGCCATAATACAAGGGCGAAAGTGAAGGACAAAATTCGGTGATTATAAAGATCTGGTTGAAACACGGACCGACATGTTGTGCAAGTGACCATTGGTTTGCATTTCAGTTCAATCATTACTTTACAGTGGTAATTATGAAGATGTGGTTGAAACCTGGAATCACACAATGTCCTTTCACCTTTCTGCAAATCTTGATAATTACCATAATTCAAACAGTAATTCTGTCAGCAAAGAAGTTGTAATTAACAAGGAATATTAATCCAAGCATTAATGGTGTCCATAAAATAGCGGTCGATGATGGAGGAAAGTAATTGCAATTGACATTAAATAACTTTTTTAATTACAGCACTGAACACAAATTATTAACATGTGCGTCCGCAGCTCCTGATCGTGCGGTAGCGTTCTCGCTTCCCGCGCCCGGGTTCGATTCCCGGCGGGGTCAGGGATTTTCTCTGCTTCGTGATGACTGGCTGTTGTGTGCTGTCCTTAGGTTAGTTAGGTTTAAGTAGTTCTAAGTTCTAGGGGACTGATGACCATAGATGTTAAGTCCCATAGTGCTCAGAGCTATTTGTACCTTTTTTTTTTATTAACATGTGCACAATCATGCTGCTACAGGTGATACATATCTTTCACTTTATGCTTTAAACCAGTCATATTTCTCTGAACTCTGGACAGAAGAAAGAAACTCGCTCCGATTCTGAATCAGTCTATGACAAGCTGTGCAATTTGTGTTTTTCATGTTATATTGGATTTCGATCATTGCACTGACTGATATTAAAGCTAGCCTGTTTCTTTCTTCTGTCCATTGTGCGTTCACTAGGGAAAACACTCTCTGCACATTGGCATTATGACCTGGGATGGAGAAATGGTACTGCACAATAGCACGCACTTCTGAATACTGCTCTTTAGAAACACAAACCTCAAAAAATTAAACCCACTTTTTATGAGGCATCGTGTCAAGTATTTGGAACTTGAAGCAGAATTCACAGCTCTTGTGTGTTTCTTGCTTGTCATATGGTCATTGAGAACTCGTTTCCCTCCATTGGCGATTGAAATGTAGCAACTGTAATGAAACAATTTAGGATTAGTTGCCATTTAACCAAAAGCACGCGAATTAACATTTTAGTTTATGTACGGTATTTCGTAAACGTGCACAATCTATTGCGCGATGTTTCGAAGTGTCACATCTACTAAATTTTTACGCCTCAAAACACACGTTTTCGACAGCTCTTTGATTCTATGGTCACCCTGAAAAGTAAATTTGATGGCACGGTGAAAATATTTTTTTCGATAACTGAAAACTATCGCCATAAAATAAAATTTGGGCAGACTTGGTTTTTTAAACACGTGCATTTCACTAATCTGATCAATTACAATACTCATTTGTATGCTTTCTACAAATGGTAGGCATTGTTTACTGTTACGTACCTACTATGCATTGTACTTACCCACACACTTTGCAAATAGCCTCATGTTCGTTTCTTCCTCGTTTAATACTCGGAAACGCATCAATATATTCTTCTCGAAAATGTACTTTTCGTTTCGACATTTTAAATTTCAAATTCTGTGCAATAACAACGCCAGAACTACACTTCGCTCAGCTGAACGTTAACTTTACACGACCAAAGAATATCAGATACCGACAGCAGAGACGTTGTAAACCAACAGCGGAAAACTGAAACAGTCGCAAATAATCGATTATTGCACTGTGTAATGGTACTTGAATTACGTAACCATTGCGGCATCTCACCTCAGCCTCTCGATACCAGCAATATTCTACTGTGTTTCTGTAAAGTAGTTAACATATTTCTGAGACAACATTCAGATTTGATTTCATTAATGTAGAGGTACTTTGATACATCGATATGTTTATATTGCAATGATATTATTCTTTTGTGAATTCTTTCTTTTGTCACTATGATCTTTGACGTACTTGTAACTGTGATTTTTTGGCGCGTAAGCGGTTACTAGAGAGTCAAGTTTTGGTCGTCATGTTAAAAAGACGCAAATTGTAGTCAGTTTATGAAATGTGAACTTTAACAGTGAGGAAGATATTTTCAAGTATGTTTTACATTGTGAAGTGATGTTGCAACAAAAGTAATAAAAAAGAAATGTAACTTAAATTCGGAGTGCTGATTACTTTTTTATATCACCATTGTCCTAATTTGCAAAAGTTTAACCTTCAAGAATGGTTTGTGAAGCACATCTATAAAACTTTTGAATATCGCAGAATAACACCTAGGCCTCTTTGCTTGGAATCTTCACCACCTAGATTTTCGACGATTGAGCCACGAGTTCACAACGAGACCAGCGTGAGAAACAAGAAAAGATGAGTGCCTAGTTTATCCATTATTTCAAGAAATGACTTTACTAACTGTGCTCTAATGACACCTGCCACATAGTATAACTTTGTTGTTGCCCGAAAATGCACTATTTAGCAGCGTGAGCAGCACTACAATCATAATTAATTTTTTAACCTTTGTTGTGGTAGGGTTGTTAGAACCTCCCCCCTTCCAACCCGTCTACGTCTACTTCGTCTGCCCCCACCTGACTGTACTTCTCCTTCTCCAACTTCATTCTGTCCATCTCCTCCTGCAGCTCTCTCTGTCTGTCCCCTACTCGCCCCTCTCTCTGGCCATGTCTTCGTTTCCCCCTCTGTCTGTCCGTCTGTTCCTCTTCCCTTTCTCTGTCCGTCTTCTGCTCCCCCTCCCTCTCTGCCATACAGTGATATAATTTTGTAGGTACATTCAGCCGTATTTGTCGATACTGTCCGCTAAATCTGTTGCGAATAGAGCCAGTAGCAAAGAAGTAATAATCTAAACGTCAGGCACTTTTACAGCATGGACAGCGAAAATGTAGCAGATTAAGATATACGAGGTGCATTCAAGTTCTAAGGCCTCCGATTATTTTTTCTCTGGACTGGAAAGAGATAGAAACATGCGCATTGTTTTAAAATGAGGCCACGTTCATTCTCAATACATCCCAGAGATGGCAGCACCGTACGGCAGAAGTAATTTTACCGCCAGCGGCGAGAATGAGAACTGTTTTAAATACTTAAAATGGCGACGTTTTCCTTACTTGAACAGCGTCCAATCATTCGTTTTCTGAATTTGCGTGGTGTGAAACCAATTGAAATTCATCGACAGTTGAAGGAGACACGTGGTGATGGAGTTACGGATGTGTCGAAAGTGCGTTCGTGGGTGCGACAGTTTAAAGAAGGCAGAACATCGTGTGACGACAAAGCGAAACAACCTCGGGCTCACACCAGCTGGTCTGACGACACGATCGAGAAAGTGGAGGGAATCGTTTTGGGGGATCGCCGAATGAGTGCACACAATCCTGCACGACGACCTGAAAATGCGAAAAGTGTCATCCAAGCGGGTGCCACGAATGCTGACGGACGGCCACACGGCTGCCCGTGTGGCACGTTGCCGAGCAATGTTGACGCGCAACGACAGCACGAATGGGACTTTCTTTTCGTCGGTTGTGACAATGGATGAGACGTGGATGCCATTTTTCAATCCAGAAACAAAGCGCCAGTCAGCTCAATGGAAGCACACAGATTCACCTCCACCAAAAAAATTTCGGGTAACCGCCAGTGCTGAAAAAATGATGGTGTCCGTGTTCTGGGACAGCGAGGGCGTAATCCTTACCCATTGCGTTCCAAAGGGCACTACGGTAACAGGTGTATCCTACGAAAATGTTTTGAAGAACAAATTCCTTCCTGCACTGCAACAAAAACGTCCGGGAAGGGCTGCGCGTGTGCTGTTTCACTGAGACAACGCACCCACACATCGAGCTAACGTTACGCAACAGTTTCTTCGTGATAACAACTTTGAAGTGATTCCTCGTGCTCCCTACTCACCTGACCTGGCTCCTGGTGACTTTTGGCTTTTTCCAACAATGAAAGACACTCTCCGTGGCCGCACATTCACCAGCCGTCCTGCTATTGCCTCAGCGATTTTCCAGTGGTCAAAACAGACTCCTAAAGAAGCCTTCGCCGCTGCCATGGAATCGTGGCGTCAGCGTTGTGAAACAAGAAAAGATGAGTGCCTAGTCTATCCATTATTACATGAAATGACTTTATTAACTGCGCTCTAATGACACCTGCTACATAATATAACTTTGTTGTTGCCCGAAAATGCAATATTTAGCAGCGTGAGCAACACTATAATCATAATTAATTTTTGACCTGCGTTGTGGTAGGGTTGTTAGAACTGCTTCCACAGTCTCTTCTGAAAATAGCCGAGCGATTCTGAAGTGACACGGAATATCAGCACAGGTTTCAACGGCTTTTGTCAAGTTTGCAGGAGTTATGAACCACTTGTTCCGCAGCCAGTGGCAAAACTTGCGTAATATTTTTTTTTTACTTACTAGCCACTTTTTTTCGCGGTCATTTTCCTCTTCGTCCAGGACACTCGTCTTCGGGCATAAGATGGCGGACTGGCCGCGAAATCCGCGACGTATGGCAATCCTAGCTGAAATCCGTGCAGAATGCTTTTGCGTCACACACAGCTCGCTCATAAAAATGATCCTGTGTTTAAGTTAGGAATTGTCGTAACTTTCGTTTGTCATTATAACACTGTGTTGGGTGAGAACGAGAGAATTTCATGCTTTCCGTGTGGACACCCAAGAAGCGTGCGATGGCGCTGGATGTTATGCCGAACATTACTTCATTCTGTTTAAAAATTAAGCGACATTCGAAACTGTACAGGGTGTTACAAAAAGGTACGGCCAAACTTTCAGGAAACATTCCTCACACACAAATAAGGAAATGATGTTATGTGGACATGTGTCCGGAAACGCTTAATTTCCATGTTAGAGCTCATTTTAGTTTCGTCATTCCGACGTGATCAAATTGTAAATTTTCTCAATCGACATGTGTGGGCTGACGAGAATCCGCACGCAATTGTGCAATCACGTCATCGACACAGATTTTCTGTGGACGTTTGGGCAGGCATTGTTGGTGATGTTTCGATTGGGCCCCGTGTTCTTCCACCTACGCTCAATGGAGCACGTTATCACGGTTTCATACGGGATACTCTACCTGTGCTGCTAAAACATGTGCCTTTACAAGTACGACACAACATGTGGTTCATGCACGATGGAGCTCCTGCACATTTCAGTCCAAGTGTTCGTACGCTTCTCAACAACAGATTCGGTGACCGATGGATTGGTAGAGGCGGACCAATTCCGTGGCCTCCACGCTCTCCTGACCTCAACCCTCTTGACTTTCATTTATGGGGGCGTTTGAAAGGTCTCGTCTACGCAACCCCCGGTACCAAATGTAGAGACTCTTCGTGCTCGTATTGTGTACGGCTGTGATACAATACGCCATTCTCCAGGGCTGCATCAGCGCATCAGGGATTCCGTGCGACGGAGGGTGGATGCATGTATCCTCGCTAACGGAGGACATTTTGAACATTTCCTGTAACAAAGTGTCTGAAGTCACGCTGGTACGTTCTGTTGCTGTGTGTTTCCATTCCATGATTAATGTGATTTGAAGAGAAGTAATAAAATGAGCTCTAACATGGAAAGTAAGCGTTTCCGGACACATGTCCACATAACATATTTTCTTTCTTTGTGTGTGAGGAATGTTTCCTGAAAGTTTGGCCGTACCTTTTTGTAATACCCTGTATATTGTTTCCCTGTTCGTCTCTTTTTCCGTCTATACTGCAACCGCTCACATCGTTGCACGAGCTGGGTGGACCCTGGAAAACTACTGGAAAGAAGGAGCACATACGTTATTCCATGTAGTCCTCAACAGGGCAAACCAATTTTTAAAAGATGTATCCCACATTGTATGAACATTGTTTGCTTCAAATATTACATGTAAGCAAGTAAAATTTGGACAATATAAATGTGAACATATTACTTTGACAATGTCAGCATTATGACAGAATTTCGGAAGTTGATAACTGAAGGAAACTTCACAAGCCAAGATAGCTAAAAAGCGTTTTATTGGATGACAGGTTTAGACAGAGTTACGCTGTGACTATTGAATCTCAAGTTATAAAACTTTTACGACATGTTATCTATTAATGTTACAAGTCGCTTCACATTTTGTCACGGGCAACATGGGTTTACAAAACATCGTTCCTGTGAAACACAAATGGTTCAAATGGCTCTGAGCACTATGGGACTTAACATCTGAGGTCATCAGTCCCCTAGAACTTAGAACTACTTAAACCTAACTAACCTAGGGACATCACACACATCTATGCCCGAGGCAGGATTCGAACCTGCGACCGTAGCGGTCGCTCGGTTCCAGACTGTAGCGCCTAGAACCGCACGGCCACCCCGGCCGGCTGTGAAACACTTCTAGCTCTTTATTCACATGAAGTGTTGAGTGCTACTGACAAGGGATTTCAGATCGATTCCGTATTTCTGGATTTCCAGAAGGCTTTTGACACTGTACCACACAAGCGGCTTGTAATGAAATTACGTGCTTGAAACTTCCTGGCAGATTAAAACTGTGTGCCAGACCGAGACTCGAACTCTGCCTAAGTAAAGCTGTGAGGACGGGGCGTGAGTCGTGCTTGGGGAGCTCAGTTGGTAAAGCACTTGCCCGGGAAAGGCAAAGGTCCCGAGTTCGAGTCTCGGTCTGACACACAGTTTTAATCTGCCAGGAAGTTTCATATCAGCGCATACTCCGCTGCAGAGTGAAAATCTTATTCTGGAAATTACGTGCTTATGGAATATCGTCTCAGTTATGTGACTGTATTTGTGTCAGAGAGGTCACAATTAGTAGAAATTGACGGAAATCATCGATTAAAACAGAAGTGATTTCTGGCGTTCCCCAAGGTAGTGTTATAGGCCCTTTACTGTTCCCTATCTATGTAAAAGGTTTGGGAGACTATCTGAGCAGCCGCCTTAGGTTGTTTCCAGATGACGCTGTTGTTTATCGACTAAGAAAGTCATCAGAAGATCAAAACAAATTGCAAAACGATTTAGAAAAGATATCGGAATGGTAGGAAAATTTACAGTTACCCCTAAATAACGAAAAGTGTGACGTCATCCATGCTAAAAAGAATCCGTTAAACTTCGGTTACACAATAAATCAGTCAAATATAAAAGCCGTAAGTTCAACTAAATACCTAGGTGTTACAATTACGAAATTTGAAGGAGCACATACAAAATGTTTTGGGCAAGGCAAACCAAAGACTGCGTTCTATTGGCAGGACACTTAGAAAATGTAACAGACCTACTAAGGAGACTGCCTACACTACGCTTGTCCGTCCTCATTTAGAATACTGCTGCGCCGTGTGGGATCCTTACCAGATAGGACTGACTGAGTAGATCGAAAAAGTTCAGAGAAAGGCAGCACGTTTTGTATTATCGCGAAATATGGGAGAGAGTGTCACTGAAATGATACTGGATTTGGGCTGAACATCATTAAAAGAAACGCGGTTTTCGTAGCGACGGAATCTTCTCACGAAATTCCAATCACCAACTTTCTCCTCCGAAAATATTTTGTTGACACCGACCCACGTAGGGAGGAACGATCACCACGATAAAATAGGGAAAATCAGAGCTCGTACGGAAAGACATAGGTGTGTTCGTTCTTTCCGCGAGGTGTGCGAGATTGGAATGGCAGGGAATTATGAAGGTGGTTCGATGAACCCTCTGCCAGGCACTTAAATGTGATTTGCAGAGGATCCATGTAGATGTATATTATGAGGATGCTAACGGTGATGGGTATGATAGTGTTGATGGACTTGGTAATGATGATGATGATGATGATAATCATGGTAATGGTGATGATGACAGTGATGGTATGTCGCAGTTTAGGATGCGCTCTGATGGCTTTGGTGGCTTCTGCAATCTGCCCCGTTCACACAGTGCAGAAATGAATGCGAAAGTGGTCGATGACGCAAAAAATGTACCCATGTAGATGTAGATGCACAAATTCCAGATGCACTGCACACTAACTTGAAGATCACGACACATTGGCATGTCAGTGATAGAAGTATTATGTACAAACATAAACATAAGTATAACTCACTGATAGTGGAAAATGTGCCAGAAAAATTTTAAAGCGTAAGATTCGATGATTAAGAAGGCATAACCTCTGTTGGAACCCGTCATCCAATAAAATACTAGTAGCGTCGCGCTAGAACGCCCAGTGGGCAACGCAAAGTACCTAGAACGCCGCACACAGCACACTAGCATATCCAACACCAGCGCTGTTTTTATGGGAGAACGCTGTTGGATGGGTACCCCTAAACTTTTTGGTCAACAAAGCAATTTTTTTACGATGTTGAGAACTTGGAAGAGTGCCAAAGATTTATTTCGCGGACGTAGATTTTTTATTTCATTTTTTCGTGTCGGTAATTGCAATAGAACGATACCAGTGCAGGTTTTGGTGGGAAAAGCGATGTCATTGACACGCTATTAATGTAAGTTACACTGTAGTTTTATAGTTAAATAAATTTTCAGCTGTATTAAAAATTGGGTCGGTTGAAGCACGGGATGCCACCCATCAGCTATGCCATTTCGGGAGCCAAACAAGGTTACAAAAGATTATTGTAGTGTAGTTTCTATTGTTGTTCATGATAGGTGTGGATGGTTTTGGTTGTATTGTGTCTTTTAGCGGTGTTTTATAGGTTAAAATATATGTTCGACAATATTTCCTCGTACTGTTTTGTATGTCGGAGGGTTGATTGGACTCACCTGTTCATTTGAGGTATATTATAGGTCAATTGAAGTGTACGATACCGTTTTCTATTATTGTTCAGGGGTTGGTGGGAATCGCATGCTTCATTTGAGGTGTTATAAACTGTTTTGTTCGATACCACATTCTCTTGTATGTTTGGGTGTTTCTCGGTATCGCCTGCTTCTTTTGAGCTGAAAGTCAACTGAAGAGTCCGATACCAGTTTTTTTTTTCCAATTTGATATGTTGATTACATCATGGCTAAAAGCAGACGGTTGCTATCCCATGCTTCAGTTATAAGTAATTTTCGCTGCATTATATCCAATGTCGGAGTGCCCCCAAATTTTTTTTAGAAAAATAGCACTGGCTGTAAGTGCTATATATATAGCATGGGTCATTTTCCATGACCCAACAGGTTTCTTTTTTGCTGTCGTGTAATATTTTTAATTTTTTTATTTTCTCAAGGTCAAATAAGAAAACGACAGGTGCTTTATTTCAGTTTCTATAATACTGCATGGCATAACCAACAGCTTTAGTCTTGGCATAATTAAGTGCACCTTTAACCCTTACGGACACAGACTGTGTGTGATTCATTTACTTTACGACGATAGCGAAGTTTTCTTCAGTTACCACGCATTGCACAGCCCCCACAGAGTGACAAAGTGAGGAATATATAAAAGTTACAAAGCTTTTCAGAACTTTATGAAATAATGCTTTTATGGAAAGTTCAGTTGATGTATTTTGCCAAGGTTGATTAATAATGGCCGCGCGGGATTAGCCGAGTGGTCTAGGGCGCTGCAGTCATGGACTATGCGGTTGGTCTACATCTACATCTACATGATTACTCTGCAATTCACATTTAAGTGCTTGGCAGAGGGTTCATCGAACCACAGTCATACAATCTCTCTACCATTCCACTCCCGAACAGCGCGCGGGGAAAACGAACACCTAAACCTTTCTGTTCGAGCTCTGATTTCTCTTATTTTATTTTGATGATCATTCCTACCTATGTAGGTTGGGCTCAACAAAATATTTTCGCATTCGGAAGAGAAAGTTGGTGACTGAAATTTCGTAAACAGATCTCGCCGCGACGAAAAACGTCTTTGCTTTAATGACTTCCATCCCAACTCGCGTATATCTGCCACACTTTCTCCCCTATTACGTGATAATACAAAACGAGCTGCCCTTTTTTGGACCCTTTCGATGTCCTCCGTCATTCCCGCCTGGTAAGGATCCCACACCGCGCAGCAATATTCTAACAGAGGGCGAACGAGTGTAGTGTAAGCTGTCTCTTTAGTGGACTTGTTGCATCTTCCAAGTGTCCTGCCAATGAAACGCAACCTTTGGCTCGCCTTCCCCACAATATTATCTATGTGGTCTTTCCGACTGAAGTTGTTCGTAATTTTTACACCCAGGTACTTAGTCGAATTGACAGCCACGAGAATTGTACTATTTATCGAGTAATCGAATTCCAACGTATTTCTTTTGGAACTCGTGTGGATCACCTCACACTTTTCGTTATTTAGCGTCAACTGCCACCTGCCACACCATACAGCAATCTTTTCTAAATCCCTTTGCAACTGATACTAGACGGTAAATTACAGCATCATCTGCGAACAACCTAAGAGAACTGCTCAGTTTGTCATCCAGGTCATTTATATAGATCAGGAACAGCAGAGGTCCCAGGACGCTTCCCTGGGGAACACCTGATATCACTTCAGTTTTACTCGATGATTTGCCGTCTATTACTACGAACTGCGACCTTCCCGACAGGAAATCACGAATCCAGTCGCACAACTGAGACGATACCCAATTTGATAGCTGGATTAGAAGTCGCTTGTGAGGAACGGTGTCAAGAGCTTTCCGGAAATCCAGAAATACGGAATCAACTTGAGATCCCCTGTCGATAGCGGCCATTACTTCGTGCGAATAAAGAGCTGGCTGCGTTGCACAAGAACGATGTTTTCTGAAACCGTGCTGATTACGTATCAATAGATCGTTCCCTTCGAGGTGATTCGTAATGTTTGAACACAGTATATGCTCCAAAACCGTACTGCAAACCGACAGAGGTTCGAGTCCTCCCCCGGGCATGGATAATTTAGATTAAGTAGTGTGTAAGCTTAGGGACTGATGACCTTCGGAGTTAAGTCGCACAAGGTTTCCAACACATTAGAACATTTGATTAATAATGTTTTCGCCAATGTTTGGAACTTTTTTTTCGGTTCCCAGATAAGTAATTTAATTTGGGGTTACTGAAATCCCACCACAGAGATAATGTTAAGTTAGCTGGCCACAGTAGCTAAGCGTTGACAGTGCCCTCTTTTCAAGAATCAACTTGTACGCCGGCAGTGCTTAAGTCGTGTGTGATAACAGCTGCGGCGAGAGGCGAACGCCCCCGTAGCCCACACTGCCGGCGCGTGGCTTCGCAAGGCTGTTGCGAAAACGGCACATTAGACCGTCGCGAAATCTTGGGCGCGGGCCGGAGCCCCGTCTGTGGCGCAACGCGCGCGTCAGCTGTTTTCGGCCGCGCGGTGCTGACTGCGCGTGCGAGAACAGCGAAGCAACGGCCGGCGCGCGCGGGGTCATTGGAACCGTTGGCGCATGCGCAGTCAGCGTTCCCGCCCGCTGCTTTCACCACGCGTCGAACAATCGCGCATCGTGCTGACAACAAAATAGTTGGCGGTTTAAACCGTCGCGCGAAGGCAAAGCGCGGGACAGGAAAGAAGAGGCAAGTCAGTACAGCGAGTTTAACATTCGCAATATCAAAATGGCGGGGGATAGGGAAGAGGAAGTTAATTTGTGCCCACCGTTTGAAAATATTCTATTGTTGATTGTAATACATTCTTCTACCTGATTCCAAAAATGGTTTAAATTTTCCGTTAAACTTAACACAAAAATTTAAGTCTCAATATGAGACGTCACTTTACCTTATGAATGTCATATTCAATATTTTCAAGTTCAGGACCCTCCTTACACACCAGTACTATTTTAAGAAGTGTATTGTAACAGTCAGCAACGATTTACGCGAAATTGGTCTTTTCAAATTTTTTTAGGACAGACATGAAGTACCCCCTCCCCCCTCGGTCATAGTAGTAGCCTAAACGTTACTCGAAATCTACATTTACATCTTCATATACATGGGTACTTTGCAAATCACACCCTGGCAGAGGGTTCATCGAAACACCTTCACACTAATTCTCTATTATTTCGTCCTCCGACAGCGCGCACGGAAAAAACGAACACCTGTACTTCTTTTTGCATTCGGAGGAGAAAGCTGTTGACTGAAATTTGGTGAGAAGATCCCGGCCGCAACGACAAACGCCTCTGTTTCAATGACTCCCACGCCAAATCCTGCATCTCTTCCGTGACACTCCCTCCCCTGCCCTTCTTTGAACATCGTCACTGTACTCCGTTTAGGGGTCCCAAACCCTGCAGCAGTATTAAAAAAGAGAACGTACAAGCGTAGCGGTAGTCTCTTCCAGTACATCTGTTCCACCTTCTACGTGTTCTACCAGTAAATGGCAATCTTCGGTTTGTCTTATCCACAACATTTCCTATGTGTTCTTGACAATTTAAATTGTTCGTAAGTGTAATTCCTAGATATTCAGTTGAATTTACGGCTTTTAGATTAGACTGATTTATCGTGTAACCGAAGGCTAGCGGATTCCTTTTAGCTTTCATGTGGATGACTTCACACTTTTCGTTATTTGGGGTCAACTGTCAATTTTCGCACCATTCAGAAATATTTTCTAAATCGTTTTGCAGTTTCTTTTGATCTTCTGATGACTTTATTAGTAGATAAACGACAGCGTCATCTGCAAACAACCGAAGACGGCTGCTCGTATTGCCTCCCAATACGTTTATGTACATAAGGAACGGCAAAGGCGCCAGAAATCACTTCTGTTTCACTCGGTGACTTTCTGTCAGTTACTACGAACTGTGACCTCTCTGACAGGAAGTCACAAATCCAGTCGCATAACTGAGACGATATTCCACAAGCACGTAATTTCAATAGAAGCTGCTTGTGTGGTACAGTGTCAAAAGCCTCCCGGAAATCCAGAAATACGGAATTGATCTGAAATCCCTTGTCAATAGCACTCAACACTTCGTGTGAATAAAGAGGTAGTTGTGTTTCACAGTAACGATGTTTTCTAAACCCATGTTGACTGTGTGTCAATAGACCGTTCCCTTCGAGATAATTCATTATGATCGAATACAGTATTCGTTCCAAAACCCTATGCATATCGACGTTAATGATATGGGCCTATAATTTAGTGGCTTACTTCTGCTACCTTTCCTGAATATTGGTGTGACCTGTGCGACTTTTCCGTCTTTAGTTACGGATTTTTCGTCGAGCGAACAGTTGTGTGTAATATTTAAGTATAGAGCTATTGTATCAGCATACTCTAAAAGGAACCCAACTGGTATACGATCTGGACCGGAAGACTTGCTTCTGTTAAATGCTTTAAGTTGCTTCACTACTGCGAGGATTATCTAATGCTAAGTTACTCACGTTGGCAGCTCTTCTTCATTCGAATTCTGGAATATTTACTTCGCGTTGTTTGGTAGTAGAATGCTAAGTGTGCTAGGAGAGATTTTCATTTTCTAGATCCTACTAGCGCAGCGATGTCGCTTTAAAAGAATGTTCTTAAGGCAACAACAATTGACGAATTTAGCTTTTTAATATTTTTTTAGGGTCGGCCCAAAGTACCCTCCCCACATGATAATGCGCACTACGGAAAATGCGTTGGTATTGCTGACAAAAATACCCGAGAAGGATCTTTAAGACCCCTATCTCATAACAAATACAAAAAGCTATTTATTAAACGGTATTATCAAACTATGATGGGTTCGGTGAGACGGAATAAATCAGAAGACTTTTATTATGAATTTGTGGCCTTGAAGTTTTACGTGCACGAGATATAACGCTGTAAATTACGGTAATATTTTTCTGAGGTCAAATGGCACAATCTGAATTTTACTGGACTCACATTAGAAGTTCTACGCGTGAAAAATATCAAATTTACAAATAATGGCGCTATATTTTTATCAGATATATTATGTGCATTTTATGCATATTTGATAATTATTTCATGTCCTATCTTCGAGAGCACATGGAACAATTTGTTTTTTCTGGTCTTCCAATTCGCATATTCTTCGGCCGTTGGCGAGTAACTCCACAATGTTTCATTGTTGCCCTTGAAGGCGTAGATTGTCGACCCTCTCGTCTACATGAGGACGTATTACTTCCTCTCCTAATTCTCTGAGGAGAAATCTTCTTTTATCTTCCTGGTAGTTGGAATGTTGCTCTGAAAATAAACACATTGTTGGATGCTACATTTCTCCGTAACTGAAATAGCTGTGTCATCGACTGTCTCTTTTATTTGTATGTGTGGGACTTCTGACCAAGAGAAGCAATTCCTGATTTGGTTTAATTTTGAATAAAAGCATTTCTCGCACCTTTTTACGCCATTCCTCTACTGTGACACGGTGGTGTGCGGACAACAATATGCAACCGCTCACTCGACCAAAGATACTTAACCTAAATTCTAGAAAGTTGCGCAGGTCACACCGATAGTCAAGAAAGGAGCTAGCAGAAGCCCGATGAAATGCAGAGCCATATCACTGACGTAGATTTGCTGTAGGATTTCGTTCTTTGGTAATTATTTATTTAAAAAAAATCTTTCACCCACTATTTTACCCTCTTAGCGGTTGAATTTCTAAAAATGCTGAAACACGTACTTTTTATTTTCTGACTCATGAACCAAACACCACCAGTTTTCGTAGTTCTAGCTTCACAATTCCCTAACAACGGCATACTTTCAAAGAGCCTTTCATCCCCTATTTCACACCCTTAACTGTGCAATTTGGGACCCTTTCTTAAACGATGCCTCCGGTATAAGCTTTTATCCTGAGCGATTTGCGCTGTGCGGTGGTGAATGAGTGAATCGGTCTGACCCTATTTCACCCTCTTACCGGTTGAATTTGCAAAAACAGTGAAACACGTATTTTTTCATTTCTAACCGAGAAGCCAAACTCTGATTTTGAAAGATTCAGCTTTAGAAACAGCAATGAAATATTTTCATAAAACGTTTCACCACCTATTTCACTCCCTTTGGGATTGAATTTCCAAAAACAGTGACATGTGTATGTTTTATTTGTTGCATAAAAGCCTAATACAAATTCTCACACATTTAACTTCAAAAATGCTTGCACAATTCCAGGAAAACTTTCAGCCCTACGGGGGTTGAAATTCCAAAAACGGTGAAATACGTATTTTCTTTATTTCCAACTGATAACCCAACTTTAAATTTTCATACATTTAACTTTAAAAATGCTTTCATAATAAAATATTTTCATAAAAAATCTTATACCTTATTTCCAAAAAAACACTGAAACACGCATTTTTTATTTGTAATCAAGAAGTCAAATACTAATGTTGCTAAATGCAGCTTTAAAAATACTTTAGTAGTTCTTCAATAATGACATATATTGGAAAAAAGCTTTCACCCACTATTTCACCCTCATAGGGCTAAATTAAAAAAAATCAGAAACACGTGTTTCTTTAATTCTGATCGAGAAACCAAATTCCAATTTTCGTAGATCTAGCTTCAAAATAGCCTTAATAGAGACATTTAAAAAAAAAAAACTTCCTTCCCTATTTGACCCCTTAGGCGTGGAATTTTAAAAAATCCCTTCCTAACCCTGAGTTGTCAAATTGTCTTTAAAACGGTACGACGAGGAAAAACTTTTATGGACTTGGGACTCTTCATTTCTGGTGGATCTTCCTTGTTGTTTTGTCTCAAAGTTACCATTGTTATAATCTCTTCCTGCGATTATTCTCCAAATATTGGAACACTTGTGAAAAAATTATCCGTTGCAATGTTCCTTGAGATTCCTCCCAATGTCTTGGTTAGTACTTTTACTGTGCTAGAAGCAATACTAGCTTGTTTTGTGTGACCATTGTCCACAAATACATGCATTTCCTCAGACTTAATATCGTATCTTTTTTTACTTGATGCCGTCAATGCGTCCAGCTTCTAAATTAGTACAATGCATGATCTCATCTGACATTCTTTGCGCCGGCCGCTGTGGAGGAGCGGTTCTAGGGCCCAGGCGCTTCAGTCTGGAACCGCACGACCGCTGCGGTCGCAGGTTCGCTTCCTGCCTCGGGCATGGATGTGGGTGCCTGTCCTTAGGTTAGTTAGGTTTAAGTAGTTCTAAGTTCTAGGGGACTGATGACCTCGGATGTTAAGTCCCATAGTGCTCAGAGCCATTTGAACATTCTTTGCGAGGTAAAAGTCCCGTGCGTTCTTAAACTAACTGTTACCCCACCTCTTACTCCTTCGGGTGTATAATTTCGCCCCTCCTTCCTCATTTCATCTATTGTCCACATTAGTATTTTATGAAGATTTGAGAGGAGCGAAGATTACAATAAACTTCCTAGTTTACTTAGCTTTTCACCTAGAATTGTCTCCAGTTCTTCTTGTTTAGGGGTGTGTTTCGTGAAGCTGAAAATGTCACATTGTAGGTCCTCACGGTTGGATTGATCCAAATACATTTGAACATTGTTGTTGCAGAATTTTTTTTTTTTCTTAAATCTGTTTTCTCACATTTTAGTATATCACACAGTCTTCTGATTTTTCACATTAACAAAGCCGAAATTACATTGTTCGCACAAAATACAAAAATACGTCCTATCGCATCAGACGCATGATTACGACTCCCACACTGCGGAAATAACCATATTCCAGAGGGTTTATAATTTTCCTTAACAAATGAATTACTGGTTTCTGTTACATTATTAATTTCCATTATTATTTCATAAATGAATCCAGAAATAAATATAGTAACCAGTACAGTATTGCGTAATTAATGACATAAATTTTAACTGTGCCAATAGATCGTAATTCCAAATGTTTCTAAAAAAAATAATTTTAACTATACTCTCAAGACTAGTACTTATCGATTATAACATCGAGACTAAAACATCTTATAAAGTAATTCATTTTCATAAATTTTAGCTTGAAATGTAATATACTGTGTATCAAATTATACGAAAGTTTTCAGGAAAGCAACTAAGGCAATACTGACCTGTGCAAAATTCGAAAAATAGTAGTGTTGTCGACAACTACTGTTGAGGAGAAGTACTGTTGGAGGAGGATGTCGCCTTACAGGTGGAATTTCCATGATATTGTTCACTCGAATTCTGCTCCGAGTTTTCTGCTGTGGCAGAAACAATACTGGCTTGTTTTGTATCACCAGGATCCAAAAATGCATTCATTTCCTCAGACGTAATATTGTGTCTGCTTTTTACTTGATACTGGCAATCTACATCTACATCCATACTCGGCAAGCCACCTGACGGTGTGTGGCGGAGGGTACCTTGAGTACCTCTATCGGTTCTCCCTTCAATTCCAGTCTCGTATTGTTCGTGGAAAGAAGGATTGTCGCTATGCTTCTGTGTGGACTCTATAATCTCTCTGACTTTATCCTCACGGTCTCTTCGCGAGATATACCTAGGAGGGAGCAATATACTGCTTGACTCCTCGGTGAAGGTATGTTCTCGAAACTTTAACAAAAGCCCGTACCGAGCTACTGAGCGTCTCTCCTGCAGAGTCTTCCACTGGAGTTTATCTATCATCTGCGTAACGCTTTCGCGATTACTAAACGATCCTGTAACGAAGCGAGCTGCTGTCCGCTGGATCTTCTCTATCTCTTCTATCAACCCTATCTGGTGCGGATCCCACACTGCTGAGCAGTATTCGAGCAGTGGGCGAACAAGCGTACTGTAACCTACTTCCTTTGCTTTCGGATTGCATTTCCTTAGGCAATGCGTCTAGCTTCTAAATTATAACAATGTACGATCTCATCTAACGTTCTTTGCGAGGTGAAACACTCCCCTATCTGTTACTTGTTCAGGTGAAATTTTCATGATATTGCGTATTCGAATTCTGCTCCATGGTGGCTGTGTTTTGCTCAACTGCGTTTCATCAAGACCACCAAAAACTGACCACCATTACTGTCTGAATCAGTCACCCTCCTGATCAAAAAGAGCGTCGTCTTCATGCCGCTCATGAATCGCTGATACAAAATTCCGTTCACTTGTACTATCTTCAAGATGATGTTCTTTTGGTTCTAACAAAGAATATGGAGTCTACGCTGAAAGTAAAAGACAGAAGTACGTCGCATAATTATTCTATTCATGAAACTAAACTTATGCCCAACTGAAACAATGGGGGGCGTAAAGAAATGCACTTCTCTTCCGAAAGAATACTCAGTTGCAGCTTTCGCTGTACTTCTGACTTAATGAGAGCACGTGTACAGAAGTAATTATTCTCAGGAATCTCGACAGCGCAATGTGCCATTTACAAGGGTCTATTCGAAAGATTCGGTCTAAAAGACGCCTGCCATGTGCACTAGATGTGTTGGAGTCCAATTAATTTCACTTGTAGCAAATAATGAATTCGCAAGAGAAAGCCGTTTTGTGTTTCCGAGGATTACACAGAATGTACATTAAAATAAACAATTGTTAAGGCAGTACTGGTTAAAAACAGTCTTGGTTGCAATTTTAGTTTTTTTATTTTTCAACGACGCGTTTCGCCTTATTTAGGCATCTTCAGGTTATCTCTTTTTTTTTTCTTTTTACTCTGTTACTCGCTCCTGTGAACGGGAACGCGTTATGCGGATCTTGATGCCTCTCGCGTCCATCTAGAAAAGATAACCTGAAGATGCCTAAATAAGGCGAAACGCGTCGTTGAAAAATAAAAAAACTAAAATTGCAACCAAGACTGTTTTTAACCAATACTGTTAAGCACTGGTTTGCTGCATGCCACATATGGATATGGATTGGAAGAATTTTTAAGACAGGTTGCTGATAAAATGGTAGGTTGCCGGATGCAAAACACCCACGTTACGCATCTAACAAGGGACGCTCCCCCCTCCCCCCCCCCTCCCCCCAGTCAAAAACTGAACACAGATCGAGCATGAGAACAGGAAGGTGTAGTGGACTGTGAAAAAAAGCAAAATAGAAACAGTGAACGGTTCAAGAACAAGAAGAGCAATATAGAGCAGCCGGGTAAAAAAATTGTGTGGTTAAGTGATTGAGTAAATGTATTGACGATGAGCCTCAATGACTGTCATAGGATGTCCGCCCCGAACAAATGCAACGATCAGTTACGAACAAAATGAGATTAACAAAAAAAAGTAGTAATGGTGTTGCACTACCACGCGGGCGGACCGTGATCGAATCTCACTCGGGTCAAATTTTTTTTCGCTGTGCGCATTACTCTAATTTGTCTCTGTGCCGTGGTGCAGCGTCCGTTTGCGACATCGAGGTGTAATGTAGGGACCTCTAATGACAGCTGATTCTCCTCAACTACTGTATTAGCAGCCGAAACGAAATGGTCGAATGGCAGCGGCAAACGGTTGACGACAAGGCGACAAGTCAATCGAATACTCCGACGGAAAACACGTTTGGTGTGTCTTACACGGCATTGCTGACAGTACGTGTGCCATACGATAGGAATCTCTTATAGACGCACCTAATTTGTACGACTGGTAAATGAGATGTTTTTATGAATGTGAATGTGATCACTGCCAAGGAAATGTCGAAAACGTAACAATTCGTCACATAGTTGCAACAAATGATCGGAACAGTTTCTCTGTGTTCTGTCGGAACAAACGTTCTTAATGTTTTTGAAGTTGAGTTCCATTTTGGAACTTTTGACTCTTGCATTCCTTTGCCGCCCGCAGTGGCCGAGGGGTTCTAGGCGCTACACTCTGTAACCGCTCGATCGCTACGGTCGCAGGTTCGAATCCTGCCTCGGGAATGGATGTGTGTGATGTCCTTAGGTTAGTTAGGTTTAGGTAGTTCTAAGTCCTAGGGGACTGATGACCACAGAAGTTAAGTCCCATAGTGCTCAGAGCCATTTGAACCATTTTTCTTAAATTCCTTTGTTGTAACATAACTCACACGTTTATTTGTTGTTTTCATTTGTGTGAGACGTCTGTGTGGTATCTCGCCTGGGTCCCTATTCTGTATCGTTCATACTGATCGGTGTAGTAGGTTAGTCTCGGTAGTGGCGTCATTTTCGGTTCTTTATCGAAATATCCTATTCAGTAAGCTTCTGAGACCTGTTACCGAAAGGTCCTCCCACCGATTTTACGACAACTGTACCGAGAGGTTTTGGATTTCGGTCTGGCCCCGTCGATCGGTGAGCTGTGGTTTATGTACACCTGTAATTTGCTATTTTAAACATATTTAGTGGTTTTAGCTTTGGATTTAGTGATTGAGTTACTAAAGAACACCAGAGGACGCATCCGATTGGAAAGTGAGTTCATAGTAGAGTATTTTCCTTTGTTAAAAATATGGTTAGGTTAATCATCTTGTGGTGCAGCTCATCTTGTCGTCTCCGTGCTTGCTAAGAAAATGGGATGAGAAGTTCCGACTTATGCAAGACACCTTTTTTCTTTTGTTTCACCCATTCGTGTTTCAGCACTTTTGTGCTATCATCAGTTGGTTCTATTTTTATTTTTAACTGTAAATTTGTTGTTAACATATTAACATTTGCGTCGTTTACAACATTACGTAAAGGTTGCATTTATAACTTCATTGGCGAAAAGTAACATACCTTACATTATGTTATTGTCCTCTTGTTTTGGTAGCTGTTATGCTACACAATATACAACATGTCATCTGCAAACAGCAAAAACGTTATTTATTTTCTATTTGTTATGTGGTTCAAATGGTTCAGAGCACTATGGGACTCAACTGCTGAGGTCATTAGTCCCCTAGAACTTAGAACTAGTTAAACCTAACTAACCTAAGGACATCAAAAAACATCCATGACCGAGGCAGGATTCGAACCTGCGACCGTAGCGGTCTCGCGGTTCCAGACTATGTATTTACGAGCGGAAATAAGACTGTATCTCGTTTTCTTTCTGTAACTTACAGTTTTGAAGTTGTGGTACGTTTTCACTGTTTTGTTGGCGAAGTAAATAGGCTTACTTCTTTGCCTGTGTTCGCGTGGCAATGCAGTTTTTCGATTACTCAAAACATAGGCGGAGTTTTCGCTGCCATTACGTGTTGTTGTGGCTGTGTGGCGTTCATTTGTTTCGTAGCGTGTTCTGCTGGGTGAGGCGCGCAGAGTTTGAATTGTATTTGGTGTTAGTGGTGTGTGGTTTATGTGGGTTTGCGTGTGTGTTCTGGGGCAGAGAGAGAGAGAGAGAGAGAGAGTGTGTGTGTGTGAGAGAGAGAGAGAGAGAGAGAGAGAGAGACTGAAAGAAAGAAAGAAAGAAAAGAGAGAGGATTTGCGTGTGTGTGTGTGTGTTTTACTTGTATAGTTCTTCTATTGTGGCGGAGAGAGTTTTGTTGCACAGTGATGTGTATTCATTGAGTACTTTCTTTGCTTGGGCTATTGATTTTTGGATGTGGTAGTTTTCTTCTATAGTTAATTTTTGGTATAGGCTGCTGCTAGTTTTTAGGATGTGAAGGTCAGTTTCAATGTTTGTTGGGTGGTGGTTGAGTGCTACCAGGTGGTCTGCAAATGTTGAGTGTGTGCTATTGCTTTTCGGTGCTCTGAGGTGTTCATTATATCTGGTTCTGAAGGTCCTGCGTGTTTGGCCCACATATACAGATTGACAGCAGTTTCAAGTAAGTTGGTAGATGCCAGATGTTGTAAACGACGCAAATGTTAATATGTTAACAACAAATTTACAGTTAAAAATAAAAATAGAACCCACTGATGATAGCACAAAAGTGCTGAAACATGTATGGGTGAAACAAAAGAAAAAAAGGTGTCTTGCATATGGCGGAACTTCTCATCCCATGGTTAGGTTGGTCGTTACTGTGAATGATTACATAAAAAGAAATGGTTTTCGGCCAATATTCTCTCAAAATACGTGTTATTTTTATGCAAAGAAGAGTTTAAAGATCATTAAATATCAAGACGTCGGCTCTGCTTACGTATATTACATGAGTGTGTTCTGACGTTCCTAGCGACATTGTGTATTTCTTCCCACAAATGGTTTAGTTAGTAATTATCGAAACGTGTTTACAACTTTCTAGTAACAATGGAAAGCAATTATGTGACGCCTGATATTGCAAACCTTCCAAACTATCACGCATTTATGACTTACGCAGAACCGTTTGGCAACCGAGTCCGCCGACGTTCCTCTACATGATAATACAAGGATTGGGACCTCTGTTACTGCTGTTCGGCGTGGCTAAGTGGTTAGCGCGCGAAAATGCGGTACCTAAAGGTCATTGGTTCGCCCATGGGTGGATGCAAAAAAAAATTTTTTTTTTCCTTTTCATACGTGCAACACGTTCTGAGACATCAAAAGTGGACAAATGGTTCAAATGGCTCTGAGCACTATGGGACTGCTGAGGTCATAAGTCCCCCAGAACTTAGAACTACTTAAACCTAACTAACCTAAGGACATCACACACATCTATGCCCGAGGCAGGATTCGAACCTGCGACCGTAGCGGTTGCGCGGTTCCAGATTGTAGCGCCTAGAGCCGCGCGGCCACTCCGTCCGGCTTCCAATCTCGTATAGCGTGAGGAAAGAATGAACACCTATTATCTTTCCGTACGAGCGCTGATTTCCCTTATTTTATCGTGGTGATCGTTCCTCCCTATGTAGGTCGGTGCCAAAAAAATATTTTCGCATTCGGAGGAGAAAGTTGGTGATTGGAATTTCGTGAGAAGATTCCGTCGCAATGAAAAACGCCTTTCTTTTAATGCTTTCCAGCCCGAATCCCGAATCATTTCTGTGGCACTTTCTCCCATATTTCGCGATAATACAAAACGTGCTGTCTTTCCTTGAACTTTTTCGATGTACTCCGTCAGTCCTACCTGGTAAGGATCCCACACCGCGCAGCAGTATTCTAAAAGAGGACGGACAAGCGTAGTGTAGGCAGTCTCCTTAGGGCTTAGTAGGTCTGTTACATTTTCCAAGTGTCCTGCCAACAAAACGCAGTCTTTGGTTAGCCTTCCCCACAACACTTTTTATGTGTTCCTCCCAATTTAAGTTGTTCTTAATTGTATTTCCTAGGTATTTAGTTAAATTTACGGCTTTTAGATTAGGCTGGTTTAACGTCTAACCGAAGTTCAACGAGTTCATTTTAGTACTCATGTGGATGACCTCACACTTTTCGTTATTTAGGGTCAACTGCCAATTTTCGCACAATTCAGATATTTCTTCTAAATCGTTTTGCAGTTTGTGTTGATCTTCTGATGACTTTATTAGTCGATAAACGACAGCGTCATCTGCAAACAACCTGATACGGCTGCTCAAATTGTCTCCCAAATCGTTTATATAGATAAGGAACAGCAAAGGGCCTATAACACTACCTTGGGGAAGGCTAGAAATCACTTCTGTTTTACTCGGTGACTTTCCGTCAATTACAACGAACTGTGACCTCACCGGCAGGAAATCGCACACCGCTCTCTCGGCCTTTGTCGTGTTTCTTGACCTCGGAGCCGCTACGGCAGGTCCTCGTTTTACCACCCCCTTTAAGTCCTCCCACTGAGGAAATATCAATGACAGTAACAGGAATCGAACCCAGATCCTGCGTATAGCAGTCAGCAGCTCCGAGTGTTCATGTCACGTAGGCGGACACGTAGCAATACCAGGGTGGGAAGATTGTTTTCAAACCTGTTTGCATTTCATGCACTTAAAAAAAAATACATGGTTTCCTTTCATTGTTCCTGGAAAATTTCAGTAGGTAGACCTTTTATTCAGTTGCTTTGTATTGCTCGACGCATGAAAAGGTGCTCCAATTGTTCGAAACGCATCACAAACGAATTGGTGTTATAGGAATAATTATCCATCGACATCGAGATTGATTGCGGTGTATACACATTACTGTCATTCTGGCGCATTTACAGAAATCAAACAAATGTTAGATGATCTAAACACAAAATTAGAAGAAATATGGAATGAAGCTTAACAAGAAGAAAACGAAAAAGCATGGTAACTGGAGAAGAGGGGAAAAAATTCCGTATGATAATAGGGGGAGTGGAAGTAGAGCAAGTGAATAACTTCAATTACTTTGGAAGTGTAATAATGGATGATATGTATCGCTCAACAGAAATTAGGAAAAGAATTGCAATGGCAAAATAAGGATTCAAGAGGAAACAAAAGTTACTTTGTGGAGCACGAAACAAAGATCTGCGGACAAGACTTGCCAAACGTTACATCTGGAGTGTTGCACTGTATGGTGCGGAGACCTGGACATTGAGGAAGGAAGATGAAAGAAGATTTGAGGCACTAGAGATGTGGACTAAGGAGAAGAATGGAAAAAGTGAAATGGGAAGACCGAGTAAGGAATGAAGAAGTATTAAGAAGAGTTGGAGAAGAAAGAGACATGCTGAAACTCATCAGAAAGAGAAAACGAAACTGGATTGGACATTGTTTGAGGAGGGACTGTTTATTGAAGGAAGGAGGGGTGGAGGGATAAAGTGGAAGAGCAAAAAGAAGATATCAAATGCTGGACAATATAAAAAGATACAAATATTCAGACATGAAAAGACTGGCTGTGGACAGACAAAAGTGGAAGAGACTTAACCCATGACAAGACCTGCCATAAGGCAGAATACCATGCATACATACACATTACTACCAATATGGCAAATGGCTATGTTAAAGGAGATCATCTGAACGCATTAGTAAGTCGAGTTATGACGAAGTTCTCCGACGATGAGGTTAACTGATGTACCGGGTGATCAAAAAGTCAGTATAAATTTGAAAACTTAATAAACCACGAAATAATGTACATAGAGAGGTAAAAATTGACACACATGCTTGGAATGACATGGGGTTTTATTAGAACAAAAAAAAAGCAAAGTTCACAAAAGTCCGACAGATGGCGATGGACAGCAAAACGTCAGTGATTGCGCATGACAATCGTGTATAAAATGAGCTGTAATGAGAGAGAGAGAATCAGATGCGCCAGCAGTCGCAGCATTTTGACGTTGCCTGAAAAGGCGATTTTAGTGAAGCTGTATTATCGGAGTGGGGAATGTGCTAGTTCAGCGTTACGATCCTATCGCCGTAGGAAGGGGAATCGAAAGCGTAAAGGTCCGTTGACAAATGCAGCTGTGGCGACAATGATTTCGAAGTTCGAAGCCACGGGTTGTTTCGGCGATAGACCCCGTAGTGGCCGACCGAGCACAAGGCGTAATGCTGCTGAGACAGTTCAGGAAGAAATGGAGACTGTAGCGGGTTCGTCTATGCACGGGGAAGTCAGCGCTCGTGCAGTCGCACGTCGCACCGGCATTCCATACACTACTGTTTGCTTGGCACCCTCCGATGCTATCCGTACAAAATCCATCGGCATCATGAACTGTTACCTGGCGATTTAGTGAAGCGGAGGGAATTTTCAGTGTGGGCGTTTCAAAAGATGGAGGAAGATGACGATTGGTCGAGTAACGTGTTGTGGACCGACGAAGCTCATTTCACGCTCCGAGGGTCTGCCAACGCCCACAACTGGAGAATTTGGGCTACCGAAAATCCTAGAACTGTCGTGGAAACTCCATTGCGCGACGAGAAAGTCACGGTATGGGTTGGATTTACCACATCTACCGTTATCGGGCCTTTTTCCTTCGAGGAAACGCGTGATTCTGGTTTTGTAACTGCTACCGTGACGGGTGAGAGGTACGCCGATATGTTACAGAATCGCATCATCCCCAGCCTGGCTGATAAACACCTGCTGGAATGTACGATGTTTATGCAGGATGGCGCTCCATCCCATATTGCTAGACGCGTGGAAGATCTCTTGCGCGCGTCGTTTGGTGATGATCGTGTGCTCAGCCGCCACTTCCGTCATGCTTGGCCTCCCAGGTCCCCAGACCTCAGTCTGTGCGATTACTGGCTCTGGGGTTACCTGAAGTCACAAGTGTATCGTGATCGACCGACATCTCTATGGATCCTCAAAGACAACATCCGGCGTCAGTGCCTCACCATAACTCCGGACATGCTTTACAGTGCTGTTCACAACATTATTCCTCTACTGCAGCTATTGTTGAGGAATGATGGTGGACATATTGAGGATTTCCTGTAAAGAACATCATCTTTGCCTTGTCTTACTTTGTTATGCTAATTATTGCTATTCTGATCAGATGAAGCGCCATCTGTCGGACATTTTTTGAACGTTTGTATTTTTTTCGTTCTAATAAAACCCCATGTCATTGCAAGCATGTGTGTCAATTTGTGCCTCTCTGTCGACATTATTCCGTGATTTATTCAGTTTTGAAATTTATACTGACTTTTTGATCACCTGGTACATGGGCATTAATATGTTATTTTACAAGTAAAAGTGAAGAAAAAAGTTCATATAAACATGGGTCCCCAAATTTTTAGTTTCGGACTTAAGGCTAATAAAAGATTTTGCCTGAAATTTAGCAACTTCGCTAATTTGAAGCCATCGCAGAATTGTGCAAGGTTAAAGTGAAGCACGATTTCCATTTATTTTGTTCTCATTGGTCTGGTGAGTCAATAAAAAGTGTCCCAGACGTGTAACCGCAGTCGTTTTCGAGAAGATCCAGTGAAGCGAAGACATTATTTCGTAAAATTTTTAATTCATTAACTACTCAACCCAATTTGCTTTTAAAATTACAGACAATTGCACAAAGTTTCCGGCGGAATTTGTAGAGAACTTCATTTTGGAAAAATGATGGTAATCTCGATAACTGAAACTGTATGAATGTGTCAGATAATCTGCTTTTATTATACCACAGCACACCTGAATTCATGTTAAACCGGAAATACACTGTTGTTGTTATGTTGTTTCACTGAACAGTAGAGAAAACTAAATCTTTCCAGGTTAGAAAACGGCAGAAACAAGTCACTAACGGCTGCCAACAACGACGTAAGCCGGCCAGTGTGGCCACGCGGTTCTAGGCGCTTCAGTCTGGAACCGCGCGGCCGCTACGGTCGCAGGTTCGAATCCTGCCTCGGGCATGGATGTGTGTGATGTCCTTAGGTTAGTTAGGTTTAAGTAGTTCTAAGTTCTAGGGGACTGATGACCTCAGAATTTAAGTCCCATAGTGCTCAGAGCCATTTGAACCATTCGAACAACGACGTAAACGTTTGTACATTCTTAATGGATAGTAAAAAAATTTACACTACTGGCCATTAAAATTGCTACACCAAGAAGAAATGAAGATGATAAACGGGTATTCATTGGACAAATATAATATACTAGAACTGACACGTGATTACATTTTCACGCAATTTGGGTGCATAGATGCTGAGAAATGAGTACCCAGAACAACCACCTCTGGCCGCAATAACGCCCTAGCTACGTCTGGGCATTGAGTCAAGCAGAGCTTGGATGGCGTGTACAGGTACAGCTGCCCGTGCAGCTTCAACACGACACCACAGTTCATCGAGAGTAGTGACTGGCGTATTGTGACGAGCCAGTTGCTCGGCCACCATTGACCAGAAGTTTTCAATTGGTGAGAGATCTGGAGAATGTGCTAGGCCAGGACAGGACTCGAACATTTTCTGGATCGAGAAAGGCCCGTACAGGACCAGCAACATGCGGTCGTGCATTATCCTGCTGAAATGTAGGGTTTCGCAGGGATCGAGTGAAGGGTAGAGCCACGGGTCGTAACTCACCTGAAATGTAACGTCCAGGCACGCCATACCATCGGGCCGGGTGATACACCAGTACGGCGATGACGAATACACGCTTCCAATGTGCGTTCACCGAGATGTCGCCAAACACGGATGCGACTATCGTGATGCTCTAAACCTGGATTCATCCGAAAAAATGACGTTTTGCCATTCGTGCAACCAGGTTCGTCGTTGAGTACACCATCACAGGCGCTCCTGTCTGTGATGCAGCGTCAAGGGTAACCGCAGCCACGGTCTCCGAGCTGATAGTCCGTGCTGCTGCAAACGTCGTCGAACTGTTCGTGCAGATGGTTGTGGTGTTGCAAACGTCCCCATCTGTTGACTCTGGGATCGAGACGTGGCTGCACGATCCGTTACAGCCGTGCGTATAAGATGCCTGTCATCTCGACTGCTAGTGATACGAGGCCGTTGGGATCCAGCACGGCGTTCCGTATTACCCTCCTGAACCCACCGATTCCATATTCTGCTAACAGTCATTGGATCTCGACCGACGCGAGCAGCAATGTCGCGATACGATAAACCGCAATCGCGATAGGCTACAATCCGACCTTTATCAAAGTCGGAAACGTGATGGTACGCATTTCTCCTCCTTACACGAGGCATCACAACAACGTTTCAGCAGGCAACGCCGGTCAACTGCTGTTTGTGTATGAGAAATCAGTTGGAAACTTTCCTCATGTGAACACGTTGTAGGTGTCGCCACCGGCGTCAACCTTGTGTGAATGCTCTGAAAAGCTAATCATTTGCATATCACAGCATCTTCTTCCTGCCGGTTAAATTTTGCGTCTGTAGCACGTCATCCTCGTGGTATAGCAATTTTAATGGCGAGTAGTGTACTTGTATAATAATCTTTGCTTCTCTGGATGTTCTGAAAACTGCTGCAGATACACGTCTGGGACATATTTTATTAGATTCACCAGACAAATAACAACAAAATAAATGGAAATCGTGCTTTACTTTCACCTCGTAGAGTTTTGCGCTGGCTTCACATTGGCGAAGGTTGGTAAATCTGAGGCAAAATATCTTATTACCCGTAACTCCGTAACCAAACGTTTGCGGATCTATGTTCATATGGACTTTTTTCTTTAGTTTTACTTGTAGAATGACATATTAAAATATTTGCGTATCTTCGTGAATGACCCTTGTTACGGACACACAACACCGTGATTCCAATACAACATTAATTTATTTCTCTCCAAGCAACGTACATCATGGAATATAAAACATTAATTCAAGGATAATCAATATTTCCAGAGTGTCTATAATTACAAATATCAACCCGCAACACCCTCCCCACCCTGGTCAACTTCTAGAGGAATGACCAGTCGAACGGGACGTGAGATTATGGATCCTTCTGAAGTTCGTAAGATTGTTGTTGTTGTTGTTGTGGTCTTCAGTCCTGAGACTGGTTTGATGCAGCTCTCCATGCTACTCTATCCTGTGCAAGCTTCTTCATCTCCCAGTACCTACTGCAACCTACATCCTTCTGAATCTGCTTAGTGTATTCATCTCTTGGTCTCCCTCTACGATTTTTACCCTCCACGCTGGCCTCCAGTACTAAATTGATGATCCCTCGATGCCTCAGAACATGTAGTACCAACCGATCCCTTCTTCTAGTCAAGTTGGGCCACAAACTCCTCTTCTCCCCAATCCTATTCAATACTTCCTCATTAGTTATGTGATCTACCCATCTAATCTTCAGCATTCTTCTGTAGCACCACATTTCGAAAGCTTCTATTCTCTTCCTGTCCAAACTATTTACCGTCCATGTTTCACTTCCATACATGGCTACACTCCATACAAATAGTTTCAGAAACGACTTCCTGACACTTAAATCTATACTCGATGTTAACAAATTTCTCTTCTTCAGAAATGCTTTCCTTGCCATTGCCATTCTACATTTTATATCCTCTCTACTTCGACCATCATCAGTTATTTTGCTCCCCAAATAGCAAAACTCCTTCATACAGTAAAGCTGCATGCCCTCGGGAAAAATTACGGCTGTAGTTTCCCCTTGCTTTCAGCCGTTCGCAGTACCAGCACAGCAAGGCCGTTTTGGTTATTGTTACAAGGCCAGATCAGTCAATCATCCAGACTGTTGCCCTTGCAACTACTGAAAAGGCTGCTGCCCCTCTTCAGGAACCACACGTTTGTCTGTCCTCTCAACAGATACCCCTCCGTTGTGGTTGCACCTACGGTACGGCTATCTGTATCGCTGAGGCACGCAAGCCTTCCCACCAACGGCAAGGTCCATGGTTCACGGAGTTCGTATTTTCCCATCTCCTCCTTCATGAAGATCTTCTATCCGCGCCTTCCTCCACATGTGTCGTGGACGAACATCCTCTTGTAGAAGAACGACATCACCCAGCTGGAGTCTTCCTGAACCTGGCCTTGGTTGGTGAGTTTCATGCAAATTTTTGATCGGGATCAGATATTATTTCTTCCACCTGTTCCAGAAGTGTTCTACCATCTTCTGCAGCCGCTGAAATTCCTTGGACAAGCCCTTTCTAACTGGTGATCCTGGACCAGTAGGTAGTGTTGTGAGTGGATCACCTACAAGGAAATGTCCGGGCGTCAGTGGCTCAGATTCCTCTCCCCCTTGCATAATTGCTCTAGAGTGTAGTGCTGCTTCTATGCTGACCAGGATTGTGTTGAGACCTTCTTCGTCCAACTGTGACTGTCGTAAAACTTTTCTCAGGCAGCGTTTGGCAGATCCCACCGTCCGCTCCCAGAATCCTCCCCACCAAGGCGCGTGTGGGGCGATGAATTTCCAAGTGATGGCTTGGTGGGCGAGCAACTTGTGCGTCTTGCTTGCCATGAGAGGCTGCCACAGCTCCTTCAGCACTAAGTGCTTGGCATGGAAGGTAGTAGCATCATCCTCGTCTTCAGACAAACCTTTGTAGGGCTTGAAGAAATCTTGTAAGAGGTCCGAGCAGATGTAATTTCGATGTATTGCTCATGCGCTGCCTGCGATATGCAAGGTATAAGAGAATCTCAGACCAGAGACCAGTGTTGGCTGCAGTAGGAACTGTGTAGCTGTAGCAGTAAGTTGTTGCTAGTGGCTAGTCTGCAGTCTGCTCTAGTCTGGTCTGGTGTATCGTGTTGGCTGGGCCGGTCTCGGTGCAGCGATGCCGCAGCCTGAGTAGTAATGTAAGTCTCATGTAAATGTTTTAAAAAATCTCGTAATAATAATCTTCCTCATAAAAAGTAACTTTTAACAACCATTCATTTCAATTTAAAGAATTTACTAATTTCTCCCATCCATGATCATCCTGATTATTGCAATAGAAAAATCAGTTGCTGCCTTTCATAAATGACAGATAGGTCGGCCAGCATTGCACAGAGCTGTGCCGGAAAAATTTATTGTAAGAGCAGATATATCCGGCGACTTCATTGAGGTAACAATTTTTCCTTTTTTTTTATTCCGAATGATCTTTCAGGGCCATGACGCAGCACTGCTGTCGTCCAAAATTCACCAGGTTAAATTCACAGTGAATTATTGAAAAGTCATAAGTGAGCGACAGTTTAATTGAGAGGTTAGTTACATTCTATTGTTACCAGGTTACTGAATTTATTTTTCATTGGGATGTTACACTGAATGTGAACGACATAATTCAAGTGTAACCTCCCCACAATAATTTAAAATAATTAATACAAATAAATATCGTCATTCAGTGTAACCTGACCACAAAATTTATTTAAATAATATGAATATGATTCTAATTTAGTGTAACCTCAAAACAGAAAATATTAACATAAATAGTATTCACGTTTAGTGTAACCTCAAAATAGAAAAATTCCTAAACCTCTCAACAGTAAGAATTATTATTATGTCGCTCACATTCAGTGTAACGTCCCAATAAAAAATAAATTCAGAAACCTGGTAACAATAGAATGTAACTAACCTCTCAATTAAATTGTCGCTCACTTATGACTTTTCAATAATTCACTGTGAATTGAACCCGGTAACTTTTGGACGACAGCAGTGCTGCATCATGGCCCTGAAAGATCATTCGGAATACAAAAAAGGAAAAATTGTTTCCTCCATGAAGTCGCCGGATATATCTGCTCTTACAATAAATTTTTCCGGCACAGCTCTGTGCAATGCTGGCTGACCTATCTGTCATTTATGAAAGGCAGCAACTGATTTTTCTATTGCAATAATCAGGATGATCATGGATGGGAGAAATTAGTAAATTCTTTAAATTGAAATGAATGGTTGTTAAAAGTTACTTTTTATGAGAAAGATTATTATTACGAGATTTTTTAAAACATTTACATGGGACTTACATTAATACTCAAGACTCCGACATCGCTGCACCGCGACCGGGCCAGCCAACACGATACACCAGACCAGACCAGGGCAGACAAGCGACTAGCCACAACTAACTGCTACAGCTACACAGTTCCTACTGCAGTCAACACTGCTCTCTGGTCAGAGACCTTGCATATCGCAGGCAGCGCATGAGCAATACATCGAAATTACATCTGCTCGGACCTCTTACAATCTGTCATTGTACGTATCTGAGCTTAGTTCCAGGTGTATGGCTCGTGTTGTTGCGCATGTGAATAGAGCAATATACGCTTCCTTCGTAACATGTCCTTGTCTGACATATAATGGACCAGCAAAGTCGATACCTGTTACTGTAAATGGTTTCAGTGGTGAGACTCGTTCAGCTGGCAATGGAGCCTCAGTTTGTTGAACATCGTGAGCTTTCACCATCTTACGAGGTAGGCAGCAGTGTAGAACATGTTCAATTGCCTGTCGAGCTCTAAGGATCCAGAATTCTGTTCTCAATTCAGATAACACTATGTTTACTCCAGATTCGGCCGTGGTCTACTGGTAGCGTCTTTGATTCATAATCAAAACGTCTTCGGTCCCGGGTTCGATCCCCGCCACTGCCTAAACTTTGATAAATAATCTGCATTGGCGGCCGAAGACTTCCGGCATAAGAAGTCAGCCTCATTCTGCCAACGGCCTTGTCAAAGAGGGCGGAGGAGCGGATAGAGGTTCAGGGCACTCTCTTGTCCTAGGGGTGGGAAATTGCCCCTAAAGGCGGAAGAATCAGCAATGATCAACGACATGAGGATGCAGAAGGCAATGGAAACCACTGCATTAAAGACACGTGACGTGTATCCACAGGACATGTGGCCTGTAATTGACGAAGTGTCATGATGATCTCTCCATTGGCAAAAGATTCCGGAATAGTCCCCCATTCGGATCTCCGGGAGGGGACTGCCAAGGGGGAGGTTAACATGACAAAAAGATTGAATAACCAACGAAAGGATAACGTTCTACGAGTCGGGGCGTGGAATGTCAGAAGCTTGAACGTGGTAGGGAAACTAGAAAAATCTGAAAAGGGAAATGCAAAGGCTCAATCTGGATATAGTAGGGGTCAGTGAAGTGAAGTGGAAGGAAGACAAGGATTTCTGGGCAGATGAGTATCGGGTAATATCAACAGCAGCAGAAATTGGTATAACATGTGTAGGATTCGTTATGAATAGGAAGGTAGGGCAGAGGGTGTGTTACTGCGAACAGTTCAGTGACCGGGTTGTTCTAATCAGAATCCACAGCAGACCAACACCGACAACGATAGTTCAGGTATACATGCCGACGTCGCAAGCTGAAGATGAACAGATAGAGAAAGTGTATGAGGATATTGAAAGGGTAATGCAGTATGTAAAGGGGGACGAAAATCTAATAGTCATGGGCGACTGGAATGCAGTTGTAGGGGAAGGAGTAGAAGAAAAGGTTACAGGAGAATATGGGCTTGGGACAAGGCATGAAAGAGGAGAAAGACTAATTGAGTTCTGTAACAAGTTTCAGCTAGTAATGGCGAATACCCTGTTCAAGAATCACAAGAGGGGGCGGTATACTTGGAAAAGGCCGGGAGATACGGGAAGATTTCAATTAGATTACATCATGGTCAGACAGAGATTCCGAAATCAGATACTGGACTGTAAGGCGTACCCAGGAGCAGATATGGACTCAGATCACAATATAGTAGTGATGAAGAGTAGGCTGAAGTTCAAGACATTAGTCAGGAAGAATCAATACGCAAAGAAGTGTGATACGGAAGTACTAAGGAATGACGAGATACGTTTGAAGTTCTCTAACGCTATAGATACAGCAATAAAGAATAGCGCAGTAGGCAGTACAGTTGAAGAGGAATGGACATCTCCAAAAAGGGCCATGACAGAAGTTGGGAAGGAAAACATAGGTACAAAGAAGGTAGCTGCGAAGAAACCATGCGTAACAGAAGAAATACTTCAGTTGATTGATGAAAGGAGGAAGTACAAACATGTTCCGGGAAAACCAGAAATACAGAAATACAAGTCGCTGAGGAATGAAATAAATAGGAAGTGCAGGGAAGCTAAGACAAAATGGCTGCAGGAAAAATGTGAAGACATCAGAATTTCTAAAATCATTGGGGGAAGTGGCAACAAAACAACTATTCACGTTGGTGTGTAGAATATATGAGTCTGGCGATATACCATCTGACTTTCGGAAAAGCATCATCCACACAATACCGAAGATTGCAAGAGCTGACAAGTGCGAGAATTATCGCACAATCAGCTTAACAGCTCGTGCATCGAAGCTGCTTACAAGAATAATATACAGAAGAATGGAAAAGAAAATTGAGAATGCGCTAGGTGACGATCAGTTTGGCTTTAGGAAAAGTAAAGGGACCAGAGAGGCATTTCTGACGTTACGGCTAATAATGGAAGCAAGGCTAAAGAAAAATCAAGACACTTTCATAGGATTTGTCGACCTGGAAAAAGCGTTCGACAATATAAAATGGTGCAAGCTGTTGGAGATTCTGAAAAAAGTAGGGGTAAGCTATAGGGAGAGACGGGTCATATACAATATGTACAACAACCAAGAGGGAATAATAAGAGTGGACGATCAGGAACGAAGTGCTCGTATTAAGAAGGGTGTAAGACAAGGCTGTAGCCTTTCGCCCCTACTCTTCAATCTGTACATCGAGGAAGCAATGATGGTAATAAAAGAAAGGTTCAGGAGTGAAATTAAAATACAAGGTGAAAGGATATCAATGATACGATTCGCTGATGACATTGCTATCCTGAGTGAAAGTGAAGAAGAATTAAATGATCTGCTGAACGGAATGAACAGTCTAATGAGTACACAGTACGGTTTGAGAGTAAATCGGGGAAAGGCGAAGGTAATGAGAAGTAGTAGAAATGAGAACAGCGAGAAACTTAACATCAGGATTGATGGTCACGAAGTCAGTGAAGTTAAGGAATTCTGCTACCTCGGCAGTAAAATAAACAATGACGGACGGAGCAAGGAGGACATCAAAAGCAGACTCGCTATGGCAAAAAAGGCATTTCTGGCCAAGAGAAGTCTACTAATATCAAATACCGGCCTTAATTTGAGGAAGAAATTTCTGAGGGTGTACGTCTGGAGTACAGCATTGTATGGTAGTGAAACATGGACTGTGGGAAAACCGGAACAGAAGAGAATCGAAGCATTTGAGATGTGGTGCTATAGACGAATGTTGAAAATTAGGTGGACTGATAAGGTAAGGAATGAGGAGGTTCTACGCAGAATCGGAGTGGAAAGGAATATATGGAAAACACTGATAAGGAGAAGGGACAGGTTGATAGGACATCTGCTAAGACATGAGGGAATGATTTCCATGGTACTAGAGGGAGCTGTAGAGGGCACAAAAAAAAAACGTTTACTCCAAGGTGATGCAAAGGAATGTGAGTCTGCTGGATCAGTAAACGTGTGAAATGATGATGTCCTTCAAGAAGAATCGGGTGGCGTTGATCTCTGGGCAATTCTGCAAACTGCAGCCGTGCACCGAGATGAATAAGACCATTATCCAAGAATGGGTCGTAGCGAGCTATCAGAGAAGTACGTGGTAGAGGCATGTTGTTGTATAGTGCATGCAGTTCGAGCGCAAAATGTTGCTGTTGAAGAACTTCTATCCAGTAAGTGCGTGCTTCGCCCAAATCTGATGCTGTTAGTTCTCCAGATGTTCTGTTTTCTTTCAACAAGTGCCGATTAAAGCGAGTAGCCATCCTGTAACTCTTAACAGCTTGAAGTAGCTACTGTACCGTGTCGCTGTTAAAATAGGAAACGTTGTTTGTGCCATGAAGACTTGGTCTGTTAATTTCTTCTTTTCTGGCAAGGAGTGCTCTTCCATCTGTAAAATTCGAGGGCACTGTGTTCAGTTCTTTGTTAACCAAGCAGGTCCATGGAACCATACAGAAGCATGGTGAAGTTTATCTGCTGTGGTACCTCTGGAAGTTAGATCAGCTGGATTTTCGTCACCAGGGCAGTGCCTCCACTGTGACGGATTCGTTAGTCATTGTATTTCCGTAGCACGGTTTGACAGAAAGGTTTTCCATCGATTAGAGTCATGTTGTATCCATCCAAAGGCTACAGTTGAGTCAGTCCACAATGTTGCACGACTTGCATTATAGCTTACAGAAATAATGAAGTAGTCTTGATCCAAGAAGTGTCGCTAGAAGTTCCAGCCGTGGAAGTGTTATTTTTTTGATGGGAGCTAGTCGGTTTTTACTGCAAACTACATCTACATCTACATTTACACACCGCAAGCCAGCCAACGGTGTGTGGCGGACGGCACTTTACGTGCCACTGTCATTACCTCCCTTTCCTGTTCCAGTCGCGTATGGTTCGCGGGAAGAACGACTGTCTGAAAGCCTCCGTGCGCGCTCGAATCTCTCTAATTTTACATTCGTGATCTCCTCGGGAGGTATAAGTAGGGGGAAGCAATATATTAGATACCACATCCAGAAACGCACCCTCTCGAAACCTGGCGAGCAAGCTACACCGCGATGCAGAGCGCCTCTCTTGCAGAGTCTGCCACTTGAGTTTGCTAAACATCTCCGTAACGCTATCACGGTTACCAAATAACCCTGTGACGAAACGCGCCGCTCTTCTTTGGATCTTCTCTATCTCCTCCGTCAACCCGACCTGGTACGGATCCCACACTGATGAGCAATACTCAATTATAGGTCGAACGAGTGTTTTGTAAGCCACCTCCTTTGTCGATGGACTACATTTTCTAAGGACTCTCCCAATGAATCTCAACCTGGCACCCGCCTTACCCACAATTAATTTTATATGATCATTCCACTTCAAATCGTTCCGCACGCATACTCCCAGATATTTTACAGAAGTAACTGCTACCAGTGTTTGTTCCGCTATCATATAATCATACAATAAAGGATCCTTCTTTCTATGTATTCGCAATACATTACATTTGTCTATGTTAAGGGTCAGTTGCCACTCCCTGCACCAAGTGCCTATCCGCTGCAGATCTTCCTGCATTTCGCTGCAATTTTCTAATGCTGCAACTTCTCTGTATAGCACAGCATCATCCGGGAAAAGCTGCACGGAACTTCCGACCCTATCTACTTGGTCATTTATATATATATATATATATATATTTTGAAAAGCAATGGTCCCATAACACTCCCCTGTGGCACGCCAGAGGTTACTTTGACGTCTGTAGGTACGTCTCTCCATTGAGAACAACATGCTGTGTTCTGTTTGCTAAAAACTCTTCATTCCAGCCACACAGCTGGTCTGATATTCTGTAGGCTCTTACTTTATCAGGCGACAGTGCGGAACTGTATCGAACGCCTTCCTAAATGGTGCACCGTAAATAAAGGACTGCTCCGTAGGCCTTTTCTGATGCGTCGCAAAAAGAGATGGATTTCTGGCTCATTGTTTTCAGATACACCAACCCATCGGGGCATTTTAATGTGTGATCATGATGGCAATGTTGATACCCACATTCGCCAGCGTTTGCTAAGATCAAGGGGTAAAATCTCGTCCCATTCAGTTCCTCTTGACCAAATTTCTTGAAAAATTATTTTTGCAGTGAGGGGCGCAGGCGACAACAAACCCAGTGGGTCATAGAATCTAGCAGTGTTTCCTAGTATTTCTCGCTTAGTGGCAGGACGATTTATAACATTGTCAGCAACATTGTTGTGAACAACACTGAGCGTATCAGTCAGTGTGTTCCAGTGGACTCCCAGTACCTCCGTATCTGTAGTGTTTATGAAACCTTCTGATTGCCATATTCCAATGAGTTGGCTTGAATTTGTGTCCCACTTTGCCATTGGTAGACTGGATCTGTCCCATGAGTGATATAAGCTCATAATATAAGTTAATTACGGCATTGTCATCTTTAGCACCTGCTACAAAATCATCCATGTACATATTATCTTCAACAAGTAAAGCAGCTTGCGGAAAATTCGTTTTGTGCATTACAGCAAGTTCTTTCAGCGTGGCTGCAAGAAGAAACGGACTGCAGGTAGGTCCGAAAGGTAGAAGGGTGAAGCGGTATGTAATCCTTTCGTCAGTTGTAATATAGTTTGCCCGCATCTCGTGGTCGTGTGGTAGCGTTCTCGCTTCCCACGCCCGGGTTCGATTCCCGGCGGGGTCAGGGATTTTCTCTCTGCCTCGTGATGGCTGGATGTTGTGTGATGTCCTTAGGTTAGTTAGGTTTAAGTAGTTCTAAGTTCTAGGGGACTGATGACCATAGATGTTAAGTCCCATAGTTTTCAGAGCCATTTGAACCATTTCATATAGTTTCCTTGTTGATCTACGATTACTTTGTACCAAAAGAACCTCGTGAGATCTCTGTCTTTCCTGTGAAGAACTAACTGTAGAAATGCTTGTTTGATATCGGCAATTAAGGCTACTCGATGTAGACGATATCTCAGTAATATTGAAACAATGTCAGGAAGTAAATTAGGACCTATTTCTAAAGAGTCATTCAATGAACGTGCATTCTGGTCGTGCGACGAACCATCAAATACAATCTTCCATTTGATGACACCTAACTTTTCTTTCTTCTATGCATGATGTGGCAGATAAAATGTGTCACGCAATTTCTGTCCAGAAGGGATGACTTACACATGTTTCTTCTTGATGTGTTCTATCATTTGCGCCTCGTAAATGTGTTTCGGTTGAGAGGCACCCACATGCCTTGCTCATACTATGGCATCAACCATTCAGGCCTGCAAGATGAGTGGTCTGCCAAGCGAGTGGATTCATTCTTATTTGTCACCTCCTGTATGAATAATACGCAACGGAAACGCACAACTGACTATCAGTAATTTACATAACTCTGACTGTTCACTACGCACTGGCAATACCACATTTTCTTTCTTTTTTTATTTAATGGCTTTTATCAACACGTGGCCATCGCACTGAATATGAGTGGCGCACACATTATAAATTCTGGACATCATGACAACATACAATTCGAAGGAAAGGGCCACCAATCTTTTTCTTTTCACTATCTTTTTTATTCCGATAAATACTATATCCAAAACACACAAATTCTATAACCTACAATAATAACACATGAGAAATTACGCCCAGTGGGCATGGCTTTACATTGGTGATTCTCTACCTTATGGTCTCATAATTATTTAACGCTACAGTGCACTTTCTGGATAGGATGGTGGATCTTTTGCTATATCTCACACTTCCACTCTCACAACCATCATCACGAAACTTTCCTCAAGACCGAGCGGTACAAAAGGAACATGCATAGCCCACTACCTCTGAAACTACCTTGCTACTCTCCCATGCAAACCACACATACTTAAATTTCATGAAATACATCACACTGGCAACATACAATACATCACAAAGAATAGTCACAACGTTATAATCACATCACTTTCAGCTTTCCCACTTCAATTAAAATTCATCGCAGTTTCATACGACACTGCCCCACTTCGTAACTTTTCTTTCCTACTACGAACTCTGGACGTTATATGCACGTCTTCCTGTGCAATGCAAACCAAGTGGCGTTGCTGGATAGACGGCTGACTCACCCTGCTTCTCTCTCAGAGTATTATAGTTTGAATCAAGCGTCACACGGAAACATATCACGCAAAGTAATATTAAGAACATATTCATCACACACGCGAGTACTCAACTGATACCATGGACGAGTACTTCTCTTTATCCTTTGTCTCATACACAGATTGAGACTCACCCAGTACTCACCACGTGGAAGTACTCGTCTCTAATTTCAAGTCCTGCACACGCCATTTCTTAAATATTTCCAACTTATAGTACACACGCTAGTAATTCAGCTTAACTTAAGCACACGGAAGTATTTCAACTTATTGCTACACGTGGTTTTATTGTGACCGTTGGTCACTTCCGAAGATTACTACGATCCCATTAATATTACCTGCCTGACATTTAATTCTCCCCACAAAAGTTCCTGAAATAGAGAAATTATTATTTCAAACTACTCTTAAATATTCCACATGCATACCATGTCTCCACTCTTTTGTCTTCACGGAGCACACCTAAGACAGATCTTAACAGCACAAGATCCAGTGGCAGAGTGCTGAAACATGGCCGTTCTTTTAGGTCCTCTCGCACCTCTGCCGAAGTGGGGGAGCACCTTGCTACCGTATTGGTCAGCCACATTTCAGGCGCTCAAAGCTCAAGTAAATTTCATCTCTTTGGTCCCACCAAAGGTGGGCAAAGGGTCGACTCAAAGATGATCATATATTCACATTCACTATCTGCGGTTAGCAGACGACCATACATTCATTCATTTCGCAGATCTCACCAAACTGGATGTAGGGATTTACTTTGTGGGAGTGCAAATGTGATCAATTAAATAAATAAATTGTCATTCTTTCCCACACTGGTATCCGGCTTCGCTGTATTAACTGAAATTGAGTTATTTAAAAAAGAAATGTGTTGTTCTGACAAAAATAATGAAGTATTTTGTACCTATTTTCAATGTCGGGCGGTACTGTACCCTTTCACAGCTTCTTGTCCGTAAATTTTTTCTCCAGTGAAGTACATCTCTTCTCTGGTTCCTGAAGATTATTAGATAAAATAACGTTGGGTTTTCTGGGGAAAGACACCACTCTTCTTTTGTCTTCGATGCAGTAGGATTTTGAGAAATGTTTGCAATAACGCCAGTTCCTTCTGATTCAGCGTTGTTTCATCTTCTGTGATTCCCATTGTTTCTAAATTGCGGAAACGTCGTAAAATATCGTCCGTTGTTGTCGCTGTCTCTAAACTGATGTAGTTTCCCGCCACAAGGTTAGCCGTGGTGCTTGCTTTGCTTCCACTAAGAATCCAACCTAGAATGGAAGGTACCAGAGCAACTGATGACGTTAGTCGAATCGGAGGGGAATCTTTAACGATTTTCCAATAGTAATCTGCTCCTATAAGAATATAGATGGCAAGATCTTGTGTGCCATGCCTTAGGTCCACAAAGTGAAGTCCCCGTGTGCGTACAAGTTTCCTTAAATCGGAAGGTACAGCCGGGTGCGCGGAAAATGAGTATGTGCTTTCAAACGCAGTCATAGACCTCTTGGAGTTAGTCCATGTACCCTCTACGATGCGTTGAAGTTGCGGATGGCATTTCAAAGGCGCTGGCAGATAGATCACGATGCTCTATAGTTCTTAAACCTAGCTCATCAATCAGGAACTTGGAAATGAAGCTTGACTGACTACTGCTATCCAGAACGCAGCAAGTTAAGTTTGCTTAATCCTGCGGGTCCGCTGACCCAAACTCGAGCTGTCTCAAGATAAGTAAAACCTGCTGAACTTACGTCGATTCTCCCTACAGATGCAGAGCTAATTTGCTGAGAAGATGAAGAAGAGGCAAGAGTGTGATGACTTTTCTTGCACTTAGAACACGAGACCTTGCCCTTCTTACGAGGTGCATTCAAGTTCTAAGGCCTCCGATTTTATTTCTAATTAACTACTCACCCGAAATCGATGAAACTGGCGTTACTTCTCGACGTAATCGCCCTGCAGACGTACACATTTTTCACAACGCTGACGCCACGATTCCATGGCAGCGGCGAAGGCTTCTTTAGGAGTTTGTTTGACCACTGGAAAATCGCTGAGGCAATAGCAGCACGGCTGGTGAATGTGCGGCCACGGAGAGTGTCTTTCATTGTTGGAAAAAGCCAAAAGTCACTAGGAGCCAGGTCAGGTGAGTAGGGAGCACGAGGAATCACTTCAAAGTTGTTATCACGAAGAAACTGTTGCGTAACGTTAGCTCGATGTGCGGGTGCGTTGTCTCGGTGAAACAGCACACGCGCAGCCCTTCCCGCACGTTTTTGTTGCAGTGCAGGAAGGAATTTGTTCTTCGAAACATTTTCGTAGGATGCACCTGTTACCGTAGTGCCCTTTGGAACGCAATGGGTAAGGATTACGCCCTCGCTGTCCCAGAACATGGGCACCATCATTTTTTCAGCGCTGGCGGTTACCCAAAGTTTTTTTGGTGACGGTGAATCTGTGTGCTTCCATTGAGCTGACTGGCGCTCTGTTTCTAGATTGAAAAATGGCATCCATGTCTCATCCACTGTCACAACCGAGGAAAAGAAAGCCCCATTCGTGCTGTCGTTGCGCGTCAACATTGCTGGGCAACGTGCCACACGGGCAGCCGCGTGGTCGTCCGTCAGAGTTCGTGGCACCCACCTGGATGACACTTTTCGCATTTTCAGGTCGTCGTGCAGGATTGTGTGCACAGAACCCACAGAAATGCCAACTCTGGAGGCGATCTGTTCGACAGTCATTCGGCGATCCCCCAAAACAATTCTCTCCACTTTCTCGATCGTGTCGTCAGACCGGCTCGTGCGAGCCCGAGGTTGTTTCGGTTTGTTGTCACACGATGTTCTGCCTTCATTAAACTGTCGCACCCACGAACGCACTTTCGACACATCCGTAACTCCGTCACCACGTGTCTCCTTCAACTGTCGATGAATTTCAATTGGTTCCACACCACGCAAATTCAGAAAACGAATGATTGCACGCTGTTCAAGTAAGGAAAACGTCGCCATTTTAAGTATTTAAAACAGTTCTCATTCTCGCCGCTGGCGGTACGGTGCTGCCATCTCTGGGACGTATTGACAATGAACGCGGCCTCATTTTTAAAACAACACGCATGTTTCTGTCTCTTTCCAGTCCGGAGAAAAAAAATCGGAGGCCTTAGAACTTGAATGCACCTCGTACTGCAGTTTCTAGCATTATGACCTCGGTTTAGACAAATAAAACAGCGATTATCTTGCATTAGTTTATAATGTTACTTTAAATCCGTCTTGATTGCAAATTTTTTTATTATTCATATGACCGGTTTCGGTTCATTCAGAACCATCTTCAGATCTGATATTTAAGTTACAGGAGTAACCCGTCCAATTGGACGGGTTACTCCTGTTGGTTACTCCAATTGGACGGGTTACTCCTGTAACTTAAATATCAGATCTGAAGATGGTTCTGAATGAACCGAAACCGGTCATATGAATAATAAAAAATTTGCAATCAAGACGGATTTAAAGTAACATTATAAAATCACTGATTGCTGTTATCCCATAAGACATTATGTCTGTTTTTGCATTGCATTAGTTTATCGATACGTTGTTGGCTGTCAGTTACTATGTTGCAGTCTTGGGCCCAACGACAGCGAGCTTCGCAAAATACGCAATATGGTTGTACCGGTACTTCTCGTTTAGGCTTACGCGGATTTTTCGCTTGCTTTGAATTTATGTGAAGCGCTGCCGCAGTGGGCGTGAAGCTAGGAGATGACTGATATTCTGTACGAATCTTTTGTGCAGTGAGAGCACCACGAACTTCTTCTTCCAGTTTCAGTACATCTCCTTCCGCTACTTCGGTTCTTCGAGCACGAATGACCCATTTCTGGCGCATTCCAGCGGGAAATGCACGCGGAATTTTCGGAGTGAGAATTTTACCGTATGCCGCGACGTCTTGTCCTAAGGCATGCAGTGCTTGAATTACGACGGCTACATTCCAGGAATGTACTGTTCAGCGTTTCAGCTGTTGCTGACTGTACAGGCTTCAGCGCATCCAAATAATAGAGGTGCGCCTGTATAATGCGATTGCTATCTCCGTATGTATTCAATAAAATTTTCTTTGTTTCTTTATACGTGTTGGCCGTTATAGGTATTCCATCTACTAGCAAGTTCGGTTCGCCTGACAGATACCCTCGTAGGAAAACATGTTTGGTTTCTGTAGAAAGGGATGGGTCTTTATCAATGGTCGATTCAAATTGTTCCACATTTCGACATCTCCACAAAATGACTCGAGCTTAATTGCTGGTAGCTTGACAGAGTGGAATACAGTTGGCTGTGTGAGCACTGGTGGTGACGTGATATTCATCTGCGACGTTGTGGCTCAAAGCTTGTAATCAATTGCTTTCCTTCTGTATAGCGCGTTTGACTTTGTCTATATATTCCTCACAGCTCAACACATCTGTATTGTATTCATCGTCAGAGAGAAAATTATGAATAGCGTCATCTAATGAAACGAGCTTCTCTAGAGTTTCTTGAAGACGTTCCCTGTAATGTTCAAAATCATCAAACGGGCTTTCTGTGGTAAGAGCATCAACAGCCGCGCAAAACCGCGTAGCATTACTCCTCTCCCTAGTTCGCTTTCTTTTGAAGTTTGCTAACTGTATCTCTGATTCGTCCTGCATTATGTCTTACTAAAGACGGCTGTTGTAAGATTGTTTACGAGTGCGCTTGTGAATAGCTTAAACGTTTAACAAGCAGCGTATGCGCAAACGTAAGTGAACGAAAACCTTAAAAAAAAAACTAGCTACTCTGAATGCAAGTTTCAGGCTTGCAACGCAAAGCCGCAAAAATTGTTTCGAAGCAACCAGTTCATGCGATCGTGTTATATTGGAATGGACTTAGCCTGTGATGCGGTCCGACGTCGTCTCTTGTTTCCTACAGCGTGAAGTAAGCCGTTAATTGTTGAAATCACGCAGGAAATCGCAATTTCTTCCCGGGTTTCGGCACCAAAATACAGGGTGATTCAAAAAGAATACCACAACTTTAAAAATGTGTACTTATTGAAAGAAACATAATACAACCTTCTGTTATACACTCCTGGAAATGGAAAAAAGAACACATTGACAACGGTGTGTCAGACCCACCATACTTGCTCCGGACACTGCGAGAGGGCTGTACAAGCAATGATCACACGCACGGCACAGCGGACACACCAGGAACCGCGGTGTTGGCCGTCGAATGGCGCTAACTGCGCAGCATTTGTGCACCGCCGCCGTCAGTGTCAGCCAGTTTGCCGTGGCATACGGAGCTCCATCGCAGTCTTTAACACTGGTAGCATGCCGCGACAGCGTGGACGTGAACCGTATGTGCAGTTGACGGACTTTGAGCGAGGGCGTATAGTGGGCATGCGGGAGGCCGGGTGGACGTACCGCCGAATTTCTCAACACGTGGGGCGTGAGGTCTCCACAGTACATCGATGTTGTCGCCAGTGGTCGGCGGAAGGTGCACGTGCCCGTCGACCTGGGACCGGACCGTAGCGACGCACGGATGCACGCCAAGACCGTAGGATCCTACGCAGTGCCGTAGGGGACCGCACCGCCACTTCCCAGCAAATTAGGGACACTGTTGCTCCTGGGGTATCGGCGAGGACCATTCGCAACCGTCTCCATGAAGCTGGGCTACGGTCCCGCACACCGTTAGGCCGTCTTCCGCTCACGCCCCAACATCGTGCAGCCCGCCTCCAGTGGTGTCGCGACAGGCGTGAATGGAGGGACGAATGGAGACGTGTCGTCTTCAGCGATGAGAGTCGCTTCTGCCTTGGTGCCAATGATGGTCGTATGCGTGTTTGGCGCCGTGCAGGTGAGCGCCACAATCAGGACTGCATACGACCGAGGCACACAGGGCCAACACCCGGCATCATGGTGTGGGGAGCGATCTCCTACACTGACCGTACACCACTGGTGATCGTCGAGGGGACACTGAATAGTGCACGGTACATCCAAACCGTCATCGAACCCATCGTTCTACCATTCCTAGACCGGCAAGGGAACTTGCTGTTCCAACAGGACAATGCACGTCCGCATGTATCCCGTGCCACCCAACGTGCTCTAGAAGGTGTAAGTCAACTACCCTGGCCAGCAAGATCTCCGGATCTGTCCCCCACTGAGCATGTCTAGGACTGGATGAAGCGTCGTCTCACGCGGTCTGCACGTCCAGCACGAACGCTGGTCCAACTGAGGCGCCAGGTGGAAATGGCATGGCAAGCCGTTCCACAGGACTACATCCAGCATCTCTACGATCGTCTCCATGGGAGAATAGCAGCCTGCATTGCTGCGAAAGGTGGATATACACTGTACTGGTGCCGACATTGTGCATGCTCTGTTGCCTGTGTCTATGTGCCTGTGGTTCTGTCAGTGTGATCATGTGATGTATCTGACCCCAGGAATGTGTCAATAAAGTTTCCCCTTCCTGGGACAATGAATTCACGGTGTTCTTATTTCAATTTCCAGGAGTGTACATCATTACAAAGAGTATTTAAAAAGGTTTTTTTCACTCAAAAACAAGTTCAGAGATGTTCAATATGGCCCCCTCCAGACACACGAGCAATATCAACCCGATACTCCAACTCGTTCCACACTCTCTGTAGCATATCAGGCGTAACAGTTTGGATAGCTGCTGTTATTTCTCGTTTCTAATCATCAATGGTGGCTGGGAGAGGTGGCCGAAACACCATATCCTTAACATACCCCCAAAAGAAAAAATCGCAGGGGGTAAGATCAGGGCTTCTTGGAGGCCAGTGATGAAGTGCTCTGTCACGGGCTGCCTGGCGGCCGATCCATCGCCTCGGGTAGTTGACGTTCAGGTTTCATAACTAACCTTTTTCGTAGGACATAACACAAAAAGCTTTCTGTTCAGCGGTCGCCATCTTAGCATCAACTGACGCTGACGCCTAGTCAACAGCGCCTCAAGCGAACAAATGTGCAACTAAATGAAATTTTATAGCTCCCTTAATTCGCCGACAGATAGTGCTTAGCTCTGCCTTTTGTCGTTGCAGAGTTTTAAATTCCTAAAGTTGTGGTATTCTTTTTGAATCACCCTGTATTACGGACACACAACACCGTGATTCCAATACAACAGTAATTTATTTCTCTCCAAGCAACGTACATCATGGAATATAAAACATTAATTCAAGGATAATCAATATTTCCAGATTGTCTACAATTACAAATATCAACCCGCAACAACCCTGTATTCCCGTAGAGGGGGGACATTTTACTTGAAAGTCGCTCGCCCAGTGTCGGCGGATAAATACGATACTGTGGTATTCCGACTTACGATGCAATGTTTCTGCCGTGCTGATGCTCGGGCAGCCTAATGTTCAGGTGGCTGCTCTCGATCTCGAAATCCAGGTTCGAGTCCTGGGGTCTGACACAAATTTTCATTGTCGTCATTCCATTGTACAGCTGATGGCGTCCACTTTAGCAACTGACTATACATTTCATGTACGGTGTGAGCATTTTGGCCGATCAGGTCCATCTCATGGTGCAAGGATTTTGCTTTATACAGAAAATGGTAATTTTGGATGTCACATGGAAAAGCAAAGCTTTAATAGCGTCTGAGCAGTCATCTCTATACAACCTGGATGTAGAAGTCTGGTCTCTGAGTATAGAACTGCAGCGTGTCTAATACACGTGCTTTGCATCATCCGCCATATTGTAGTTTGTCAAACAAATTTCCATCCGTCTGCATGTGACAAAGAATTGAACACTGGTTTTTTGTTTTGAACTTTATGTGAACATGTGAAGTAATAGGCTTATGAGGAATTGAAAGGTATTTTCTTTTCGTGTTCTAGTGACATTTGCTAGCAGCCATGTTGTAGTTTGGCAAGAAACGAAATGGGAGCATCTATGGCCGGGAACGATAGAATGGCTGAAGTTCAACATCCAGGTAGCATAGAGATCACTGCGTCTAACCATAGAGTAAACATCTCTGGAGTGAGCATTCACATGCGCAGAACAGATTTTGTGTTGTCAACATACATTGCCGGCCTGGTCACGTGATCTCGGGACGTCGTGTGTGTGTCCGTATAGCGCCCTGTATATTTAGAATGTCACTACATCCCTAGTAAAGACGGATTCTTTTCGTACGTCTCATGGATTATTTATATATGTTGCGAAGACATTTTAACAGTATCCATTTGATACCGGGAATAAACCAGCCACGTAACTTTCAAGGGCAAGTGATATTACATTCTGCTTCTTTGCGATAGGTGTCACAGTTCAGATGCACTCGGTTTTTGGTAGTTTTCGGTCTGATACGGCACTTTATAGTATTACAGAGCCTGACGTACATTTTTGCAGTGATAGTCTTGCGAAACGACTTGACAGTACGCTAGTACTTTTGCAAGTGTCCGAAAAACACCGAATTTGCCACACATTAGCGATTATATCCCTGCTAATTCGTCCTTTTTTTCTGCTATTTCTGCGTATTTATTTTCTCGTTTTTGCGACCTAAAGCACAATTTTCCTTACTGGTGACACTTTGAAGTATTTATTTAACGCATTTTACGTACTTGCTCCCAGTTCATTAAATAAATAGTAGACTGAGTAATCTACATACATAATCGACAAGTCACTGATGGATGCATGGAGGATAGTATTTGCTGAAACAACTAACCATTCCCTTTCCTGTTCCATTAGCAAATTTACGAGAGGAAGCGAATGTTTGTAAGGTTTTGTACGAGCCGTAATATCTATTATGTAGTCATACAATCGCAGGAAAATAGGTCTAGAGAATTAAGCCCTAATTATAATCCGTCTCGAAATTTTTAAACATATACAGCGTCTCTTACTAATGTGATAACTATAATTAGAGCTACATGGTATGTACCTACGAAAAGTTGCTATCCCTCCTTTCACATATATGTCTTTGCATCCGTAGCAACAACAGTTATTCACCATCGCTATTACACTATCAACAAACGGTGAAACACAACAAAAACTCTTGATATTATAAACTACAAACGCTGCAGAAAGCACACACTCACAGCCAAGTCCCGAAAACACGTGACAATCCTGGTTTAATGTTGACAGAACGCAATGCTCACTCCAGAGATATTTACTCTATGTGTCTAACAGGGGGCAACATCTCTGGCAAAGAGTTAGAGCTGCGAGACACTGTTAGTAGAATCTTTGCTTCAGAGTGGAGTGCAGTCTTGAGAGAGAGAGAGAGAGAGGTTCCTTGTGGTGGACTAAGACGAATTTAGATTGTGCTGTGTGCTGGCAATTATTTTTCATTTATGTAGAGACATTTTATAAATTCATTCAAACGACTTCAAAAGGATCTGTACTACTGCATTTGCCGAAACATGGAAATGTAGCAATTAATTTGGTCAGGCATTTAGAATTGGAGGTTTTTATGATAATGCAACGATGTGCGATCTACTGATTTTTCTTCAAAGATGGATAGCACACGTATTTGTAAGAAAGTAAAGAGAATTTGTTCAGTTTTTTCCACTATTAATGTAAAGTGAATTTTTAATATTTCAGGCATTAAAATGTTTTGTCTTAGTGATGTAAAGTTTTGTTAATACAGTTACGTTATTATTTTTGAATCAATCAGCATTCATCTCTTTATTTCAAGTTTCGCATATATAATTTTTCTTTCCCGAGTTTCTCAGTAACAGAACTTTACTAGTTTAAAGCACGCATTTCACACCATGTTCCTAGATCACACCAGGTCGGGTTGACAGAGAAGATAGAGAAGATCCAAAGAAGAGCGGCACGTTTCGTCACAGGGTTATTTGGTAAGCGTTACGGAGATGTTTAGCAAACTCGAGTGGCAGACTCTGCAAGAGAGGCGCTCTGCATCGCGGTGTAGCTCGCTGTCCAGGTTTCGAGAGGGTGCGTTTCTGGATGAGGTATCGAGTATATTGCTTCCCCCTACTTATACCTCCCGAGGAGATCACGAATGTAAAATTAGAGAGATTAGAGCGCGCACGGAGGCTTTCAGACAGTCGTTCTTCCCGCGAACCGTACGCGAGTGTAACAGAAAAGGGAGGTAATGACAGTGGCACGTAAAGTGCCCTCCGCCACACACCGTTGGGTGGCTTGCGGAGTATAAATGTAGATGTAGACGTAGATGTAGTATATCTTTAAGTAGCTTAGCAGCACCAGCCTCATCAGCAGTTTGGAGATAGCAGCAGCGCAGCATTTATTCACTGCACAAAAAGGTAAGCCATTTATAATTTATTTGTGGTACAATTAACATTTCAACAGTAATATGCTTTTCAGACAAGGTATTTATATATATATATATATATATATATATATATATATATATATATATATATATATATATATATAAAATAGCTTGTCTGAAAAGCATATTACTGTTGAAATGTTAATTGTACCACAAATAAATTATAGATTGCTTGTGTTACTGCCAACAGGGCAGTTATCTTAAAATTATCACAACAGACCTCTCGCCACGTTGCAGTACACAGTCTTATGTTGCATTTCTGATTAACGTTTGCGCGTGTGGGATGTCGCATTGTCCTGCTGGAATTGCCCAAATCCGTCGCAATGGACAATGGACACGAATGGATGCGGGTGATCAGACAGGATGCTTACGTACGTGTCACCTGTCAGAGTCGTATCTAGACGTATCAGGGGTCCCATATCACTCCAACTGCACGCGCCCCACACCATTACAGAGCCTCCACCAGCTTGAACAGTCCGCTGCTGACATGCAAGTTCCACGGATTCGTGAGGTTGTCTCCATACCCGTAGGCCTCCACACGCTCGATACAATTTGAAACGAGCCTCGTCCGACCAGGCATCGTGTTTCTAGTCATCAACACTCCATTTCAGTTTTGACGGCCCAGGCAAGGCATAAAGCTTCGCGTCGTCCAGTCATCGATGGTACACAGTTCCGAAAGCCCATATCGATGATGTTTCGTTGAATGCTTCGCACGCTTTTATTGATGCCACAGCACTGAAATCTGGAGCAATTTGCGGAAGCGTTACACCTCTGCCACGTTGAAAGATTCTCTTCACTCGTCGTTGGTCCCGTTCTTGCAGGATCTTTTTCCGGCCGCAGCGATGACAGATATTTCGTGTTTCGCCGGATTCCTGATATTCAAGGTACACTCTGGAAACGGTCGTACGGCAAAACCCGCACTTCATCGCTACCTCGGAGATGCTGTGTCGCATGGCTCGTACGCTGGCTGTGACAGCACGCTCGAAGTCGCGTATATCTCGACAACCTGCCATTGTAGCAGCAGTAACCGATGTAACAACTGCGCCAGACACCTGTTGTCCCAGCCGGCCGCTGTGGCAGAGCGGTTCTGGGCGCTTCAGTCCGGAACCGCGATACCGCTACGGTCACACAGGTTCGAATCCTGCCTCGGGCACGGATGTGTGTGATGTCCTTAGGTTTAAGTAGTTCTAACTCTAGGGGACTGATGACCTCAGATGTTGAGTCCCACAGTGCTCAGAGCCATTTGAACTTGTTGTCTCACACTACTGGCCATTAAAATTGCTACACCACGAAGATGACGTGCTACAGACGCGAAATTTAACCGACAGGAAGAAGATGCTGCGATATGCAAATGATTAGCTTTTCAGAACATTCACACAAGGTTGGCGACACCTACAACGTCCTGACATGAGGAAAGTTTCCAACCGATTTCTCATACACAAACAGCAGTTGACCGGCGTTGCATCGTGAAACGTTGTTGTGATGCCTCGTGTAAGGAGGAGAAATTCGTACAGTCACCTTTGATAAAGGTCGGATTGTAGCCTATCGCGATTGCGGTTTATCGTATCGCGACATTGCTGCTCGCGTCCGTCGAGATCCAATGACTGTTAGCAGAGTATGGAATCGGTGGGTTCAGGAGGGTAATACGGAACGCCGTGCTGGATCCCGACAGCCTCGTATCACTAGCAGTCGAGATGACAGGCATCTTATCCGCACGGCTGTAACGGATCTTGCAGCCACGTCTCGATCCCTGAGGCAACAGGTGGCGACGTTTGCAAGACGACAACCATCTGCACGAACAGTTCGACGACGTTTGCAGCAGCATGGACTATCAGCTCGGAGACCGTGGCTGCGGTTACCCTTGACGCTGCATCAGAGACAGGAACGCCTGTGATGGTGTATTCGACGACGAACCTGGGTGCACGAATGGCAAAACGTCATTTTTTCGGATGAATCCACGTTCTATTTACACCATCACGGTGGTAGCATCCGTGTTTGGCGACATCGCGGTGAACGCACATTGGAAGCGTGTATTCGTCATCGCCATACTGGCGTACCACCCGGCGTGATGGTATGGGGTGCCATTAGCTACACTCCTGGGTCACCTCTGGTTTGCATTGATGCCGCTTTTAACAGTGGACGTTACATTTCAGATGTGTTGCGACCCGTGGCTCTAACCTTCACTCAATCCCTGCGAAACCCTTCATTTCAGCAGGATAATGCACGACCACACGTTGCAGGTCCTGTACGGGCCTTTCTGGATGCAGAAAATGTTCGACTGCTGCCCTGGCCAGCACATTCTCCAGATCTCTCACCAACTGAAAACGTCTGGTCGATGGTGGCCGAGCAACTGGCTCGTCACAATACGCCAGTCACTACTCTCGATGAACTGCGGTATCGTGTTGAAGCTGCACGGGCAGCTGTACCTGTACACGCCATCCGAGCTCTGTTTGACTCAATGCCCAGGCGTATCGAGGCCGTTATTACGGCCAGAGGTGGTTGTTCTGGGTACTGATTTCTCAGGATCTATGCACCCAAACTGCGTGAAAATGTAATCAGATGTCAGTTCTAGTATAATATATTTGTCCAATGAATAGCCGTTTATCATGTGCATTTCTTGTTGGTGTAGCAATTTTAATGGCCAGTAGTGTATACAGGTGTTGGCGACACCACCATCGTACATCTCTGTGTTTGGATACACTTGCCTATACCAGTACGTTGGAGCTTCAGTCTATAAGTACACATTACCGTACAACAGAGTAGAAACTGTCCACGTCCAGTGGCACAGTGTACGCTCGCCAGTGGTGATCCTGTGTTCCTAGACGACGGGGTGCCAGCTCACGAACCTCCTATCGTCCAGGACTGGTTTTGCGAGTACGAGGATCAACTGTCGCATTCCCTTCGCCACGACAGTCACCTATCAATATTATTCAGACTCTGTGGTCTACTTCGGATAGAAGAATACTAAACACCTTTTTCCAAAGCTGTTTCACAGAGGAAGACCGCACTGCAGTTCCTTCTCTAAATCCTCGCACAAACGAAAAAATGGCTGACATCGAAAGAAGTGTCCAAGGAATAGAAAAGCAACTGGAATCACTCAATAGAGGAAAGTCCACTGGACCTGACGGGATACCAATTCGATTCTACACAGAGTACGCGAAAGAACTTGCCCCCCTTCTAACAGCCGTCTACCGCAAGTCTCTAGAGGAACGGAGGGTTCCAAATGATTGGAAAAGGGCACAGATAGTCCCAGTCTTCAAGAAGGGTCGTCGAGCAGATGCGCAAAACTATAGACCTATATCTCTTACGTCGATCTCTTGTAGAATTTTAGAACATGTTTTTTGCTCGCGTATCATGTCATTTCTGGAAACCCAGAATCTACTATGTAGGAATCAACATGGATTCCGGAAACAGCGATCGTGTGAGACCCAACTCGCTTTATTTGTTCATGACATCCAGAAAATATTAGATACAGGCTCCCAGGTAGATGTAGATGCCATTTTCCTTGACTTCCGGAAAGCGTTCGATACAGTTCCGCACTGTCGCCTGATAAACAAAGTAAGAGTCTACGGAATATCAGACCAGCTGTGTGGCTGGATTGAAAAGTTTTTTGCAAACAGAACACAGCATGTTGTTCTCAATGGAGAGACGTCTACGGACGTTAAAGTAACCTCTGGCGTGCCACAGGGGAGTTTTATGGGACCATTGCTTTTCACAATATATATAAAAGACCTAGTAGATAGTGTCGGAAGTTCCATGCGGCTTTTCGCGGATGATGCTGTAGTATACAGAGAAGTTGCTGCATTAGAAAATTGTAGCGAAATACAGGAAGATCTGCAGCGGATAGGCACTTGGTGCAGGGAGTGGCAACTGACCCTTAACATAGACAAATGTAATGTATTGCGAATACTAAGAAAGAAGGATCCTTTATTGTATGATTATATGATAGCGGAACAAACACTGGTAGCAGTTACTTCTGTAAAATATCTGGGAGTATGCGTACGGAACGATTTGAAGTGGAATGATCATATAAAATTAATTGTTGGTAAGGCGGCTACCAGGTTGAGATTCATTGGGAGAGTGCTTAGAAAATGTAGTCCATCAACAAAGGAGGTGGCTTACAAAACACTCGTTCGACCTATACTTGAGTATTGCTCATCAGTGTGGGATCCGTACCAGGTCGGGTTGACGGAGGAGATAGAGAAGATCCAAAGAAGAGCGGCGCGTTTCGTCACCGGGTTATTTGGTAACCGTGATAGCGTTACGGAGATGTTTAATAAACTCAAGTGGCAGACTCTGCAAGAGAGGCGCTCTGCATCGCGGTGTAGCTTGCTCGCCAGGTTTCGAGAGGGTGCGTTTCTGGATGAGGTATCGAATATACTGCTTCCCCCTACTTATACCTCCCGAGCAGATCACGAATGTAAAATTAGAGAGATTAGAGCGCGCACGGAGGCTTTCAGACAGTCGTTCTTCCCGCGAACCATACGCGACTGGAACAGGAAAGGGAGGTAATGACAGTGGCACGTAAAGTGCCCTCCGCCACACACCGTTGGGTGGCTTGCGGAGTATCAATGTAGATGTAGATGTAGAAGGGCGATCGGTACACATCCCTCATCCTTATCGCAACTTGCCGCTACTTTGTAGAAAGATGGAAGCTGTTTTTCGAATGCCAACGGCTTTCGTACGTCGTATTAGGCACGAAAGTGTTTTCTGTTTATCGTGCTTTGATACTTTTGTCCGCCGTCTGTACGTCAGCGGGTTTTCCGATGTCCTGTCTGTATCGTAGCTGAAATGATGCCGCATTCGTCTCTGCCCCACTTAAACAGTTCTCTTACAGCGTCATATTAAAATATTTGCATGTCTTCGTGAACCACTGTGTAACTGGCTGTTGTTATTGTTATTTTTATTATGGTTCGGAGCCGAGTGGAAGGCTTAAACGACGATCCCTACGGAGATCTGGGGTGCAAATTTCTCGACCTCCGCTATCGGGTGGAGAAATGTAGGGTCGCCCTGAAGAGGTCAGGCTACAAGGGTAGCGGAGTACGTGTGGAGTGCACACGGGGGTTTTTTAGGTTAGAGAATCCCCTCCCTAGGCCCGACAACACGCCTCCTGAGACGCGGCAAGGTAGGAGTAGGCAAAATGCAACAGGGAATAACAATATTAATGTGCTAATAGTAAACTGCAGGAGCATTCCCAGAACTGCTCTCATTAATAAACGGTCACAACGCCCATATAGTACTAGGGACAGAAATTTGGCTGAAACCAGACGTAAACAGCAATGAAATCCTAAACTCAGATTGGAATGTATACCGCAGAGACAGGCTGGACAGTGAAGGGGCAGGCGTGTTTATAGCCATAAGAAGCGCAATAGTATCGAAGGACGGAATGTGAAATAATTTGGGTGAAGGTCACTGTTGAAGCAGGCTCAGACATGGTAATTGGATGTCTCTATAGGCCCCCTGGCTCAGCAGCTATTGTGGCTGAACACCTGAACGATAATTTGGAAAATATTTTGAGTAGATTTCCCCACCATGTTATAGTTCTGGGTGGAGATTTTAATTTGCCGGATATAGACTGGGAGACTCAGACGTTCATAACGGGTGGCAGGGACAAAGAATCCAGTGAAATTTTTTTAAGTGCTTTATCTGAAAACTACCTTGAGCAGTTAAACAGAGAACCGACTCGTGGCGATAACATATTAGACCTTCTGGTGACAAACAGACCCGAACTATTTGAAAAAGTTAACGCAGAACAGGGAATCGGCGATCATAAAGCGGTTACGGCATCGATGATTTCAGCCGTAAATAGGAATATTAAAAAGGGTAGGAAGATTTTTCTGTTTAGAAAAAGTGACAAAAAGCAGATTTCAGAGTACCTGTTGGCTCAACACAAAAGTTTTGTCTCAACTACAGATAGTGTTGAGGATCAGTGGACAAAGTTCAAAACCGTCGTAGATAATGCGTTAGATGAGTATGTGCCAAGCAAGATCGTAACAGATGGGAAAGAGCCACCGTGGTACAACAACAGAGTTAGAAAACTGCTGCGGAAGCAAAGGGAACTTCACAGCAAACATAAACACAGCCAACGCCTTGCAGACAGACAAAATTTACGTGAAGCGAAATGTAGTGTGAGGAGGGCTATGCGAGAGGCGTTCAATGAATTCGAAAGTAAAGTTCTATGTACTGACTTGCAGAAAATCCTAAGAGATTCTCGTCTTATGTCAAAGTGGTAGGTGGATCAAAACAAAATGTCCAGACGCTCTGTGACCAAAATGGTACTGAAACAGAGGATGAAGACTAAAGGCCGAAATACTAAACGTCTTTTTCCAGAGCTATTTCACAGAGGAAGAGTGCACTCTATTTCCTTCTCTAGATTGTCGCACAAGATGTCAAAAAAAAAAAAAAAAAAAAAAAAAGAGGAAAGGCCGCTGGACCTGATGGGATACCAGTTCGATTTTACACAGAGTACGCGAAGGAACTTGCCCCCCTTCTAGCAGCGGTGTACCGTAGGTCTCTAGAAGAGCGTAGCGTTCCAAAGGATTGGAAAAGGGCACAGGTCATCCCCGTTTTCAAGAAGGGACGTCGAACAGATGTGCAGAACTATAGACCCATATCTCTAACGTCGATCAGTTGTAGAATTTTGGAACACGTATTATATTCGAGTATAATGACTTTTCTGGAGACTAGAAATCTACTCTGTAGGAATCAGCACGGGTTCCGAAAAAGACGACCGTGTGAAACCCAGCTCGCGCTATTCGTCCACGAGACTCAGAGGGCCATAGACACGGGTTCACAGGTAGATGCCGTGTTTCTTGACTTCCGCAAGGCGTTCGATACAGTTCCCCACAGTCGTTTAAAGAACAAATTAAGAGCATATGGGCTATCAGACCAATTGTGTGATTGGATTGAGGAGTTCCTAGATAACAGAACGCAGCATGTCATTCTCAATTGAGAGAAGTCTTCCGAAGTAAGAGTGATTTCAGGTGTGCCGCGGGGCAGTGTCATGGGACCGTTGCTGTTCACAATATACATAAATAACCTTGTGGACGACATCGGAAGTTCACTGAGGCTTTTTGCGGATGATGCTGTTGTATATCGAGAGGCTGTAACAATGGAAAAATGTACTGAAATGCAGGAGGATCTGCAGCGAATTGACGCACGGTGCAGGGAATGGCAAATCATTTTGCAGTTTGTTTTGATCTTCTTTTGACTTTACTAGACGATAAACGTCAGCAATATCTCAAATGATTCAAATGGCTCTGAGCACTAAGGGACAACATCTGAGGTCATCAGTCCCCTTGAACTACGTAAACCTCACTAACCTAAGGACATCGCACACATCCATGCCCGAGACAGGATTCGAACCTGCGACCGTAACAGCCTCGTGGTTCCGGACTGGAGCGCCTAGAACCGCTCGGCCACATCGGCCGGCAGGAACATCTTTAATATTCCCCAGCCACACAGTAAATTCGGCGTGTATTTCAGCGACGTTGCAGCAATATTGACGGAAACACTGCTCTGGCCAAACATTTCCGTAAATGTGGCCCTTCTAAGGTCAGCTTCAGTGCTGGTGGCTAGACACACATGCTCGGTACATAATCTACGCTCACAGCTAGAAACGTCCCGTGGGGCGCCTCTCCGAAAAGCACTGCGGAAGAGAGCTGCGGCCGCGCGGCCTTATCGCGCCCTGAACCCACGACCCTCGGCGGTCAAGGGCGCCCTCCTATCTCAGCGCAGATGGCCGACTTTTGCCGTCTTACGGCGCCAGCTAACGCGGTACACCGATACAAATAACCCGCAAGGCATATGGAAACTAGAATGAAATTTTCACTCTACAGCGGAGTGTGCGCTGATATGAAACTTACTGGCAGATTAAAACGGTGTGCCGGACCGAGACTCGAACTCGGGACCCGAGACTCGAACTCCCGAGTTCGAGTCTCGGTCCGGCACACCGTTTTAATCTGCCAGTAAGTTTCACATATGGAAAATACTCCACCCCTGGCGCCAATATACGCTACACGGCCAGCAACCTACACTGGGGAACCAAAATGTGACGACTGACCACCTACATCTACATCTACATCCATACTCCGCAAGCCACCCGACGGTGTGTGGCGGAGAATACTCTTACCTCTTCATCTCTCAGTACCTACTGCAACCTACATCCTTCTGAATCTGCTTAGTGTATTCATCTCTTGGTCTCCCTCTACGATTTTTACCCTCCACGCTGCCCTCCAATACTAATCTGGTGATCCCTTGATGCCTCAGAACATGTCCTACAAACCGATCCCTTCTTCTAGTCAAGTTGTGCCACAAACTTCTCTTCTCCCCAATTCTATTCAATACCTCCTCATTAGTTATGTGATCTACCCATCTAATCTTCAGCATTCTTCTGTAGCACCACATTTCGAAAGCTTCTATTCTCTTCTTGTCCAAACTATTTATCGTCCATGTTTCACTTCCATACATGGCTACACTCCTTACAAATACTTTCAGAAACGACTTCCTGACACTTAAATCTATAGTCGATGTTAACAAATTTCTCTTCTTCAGAATCGCTTTCCTTGCCGTTGCCAGTGTACATTTTATATCCTCTGTACTTCGACCATCATCAGTTATTTTGCTCACCAAATAGCAAAACTCCTTTACTACTTTATGTGTCTCATTTCCTAATCTAATTCCCTCATCATCACCCGACTTAATACGACTGCATTCCATTATCCTCATTTTGCTTTTGTTGATGTTCAACTTTTATCCGCCTTTCAAGACACTGTCGATTCCGTTCAACTGCTCTTCCAGGTCCTTTGTTGTTTCTGACAGAACTACAATGTCATCGGCGAACCTCAACGTTTTTATTTCTTCTCCATGGATTTTAATACATACTCCGAATTTTTCTTTTGTTTCCTTTACTGCTTGCTCAATATACAGATTGAATAACATCGGGGATAGGCTACAACCCTGTCTCACTCCTTTCCCAACCACTGCTTCCCTTTCATGTCCCTCTACTCTTGTAACTGCCATCGCTCCCTGTATTTTACCCTTGCCACCTTTAGAATTTGAAAGAGAGTATTCCGGTCAACATTGTCAAAAGCTTTCTGTAAGTCTACAAATGCTAGAAACGTACGTTTGCCTTTCCTTGATCTATTTTCTAAGATGAGTCGAAGGGTCGTTATTGCCTGACGTGTTCCAATATTTCTGCGGAATCCAAATTGATCTTCGCCGAGGTCGGCTTCTACCAGTTTTTCCATTCGTCTGTAAAGAATTCGCGTTAGTATTTTGCAGCTGTGACTTATTAATCTGATAGTTCGGTAAATTTCACATCTGTCAACACCTGCTTTCTTTGGGATTGGAATTATTATATTCTTCTTGAAGTCTGAGGGTATTTCGCCTGTCTCATACATCTTGCTCACCGGATGGTAGAGTTTTGTCAGGACTGGCTCTCCCAAGGCCGTCAGTAGTTCCAATGGAATGTTGTCTACTCCCGGGGCCTTGTTTCAACTCATAGAATAGCGAAAAAGTAAAATCGGAGAAAGTAAAATCGAAGTTCCACTCTACTTATATTTAAGATGTCCACAGTTTTCCCAGGCTGACTCATTTCTTCAATATCTGAAATTAGAGATTCCGAGTCTTCATCTCGTAATGACGGAGAACACTAATGCCATTTTAATATCACCGATTTATCGTCGGTTCTTTGTTTCAACACCAGTAATATTTGGCATCACTTTCAAATACAATTCCATATAAATTGGCTATTAACCTCGCAGTTTGAGATAGTAACCAATAACTTTGGAGCAGTTAATAGTTTCTTTTCCAAACCAAGTTCTAACTAATCACATGCATTAAAGGCACAAATAACAGCTCCAAAGGTTCCGCAAGTGAAAGATACGTATCTGAGTACATTCAGTTGAATAAATATTCTCTGTGTTTTTGACGACATCAAAGAAATTCAGATTTCATGTAATAGTTTGTTACATTATATCATATTTTTATTTTATACAACGTCATTCTGTTTATTTTGCTTTAAATTTATCATAATAAATATCAGGATGACCAGCTTTTTGGAGTCAACTTATTTTTTATGTACATCAGAGTAAAGTGTTTTTATAATTTATGAAATGAGTACTAAAATAGCAAACCAGGACAAAAGTAGTGAAAGTGTGGTTTCTGAGCAAATCATTGAAGATTGCAAGAATCCGACCAAAAGTGGTATCTGACAATTCGTGTACAAGGGATCCCATATCGAATGATTTAGTCTACAGTAATGAGATAGCCTGTGGTTCTTACAGTAAGCAGTGGAAAACACATTTCCCTGAAGAAATTGACCGTCTTGTCTCACAGTAGGGTTGCCGTATTAACAGTTGCGTCAGTTACTGTTGAAATAGAAACAATTTGCTTACTTTTTTCCTATCTGTCTCATTTTCGTTTGATTGCCTCCCATATTTAGGAATTCAAGGATTGGCACACAGTAGTAGTCACACCACCTCACATCAGATTTTGTGAAGTAAATTCATTCCTTTATAAAGTGTAAGCATTAAAACGTTTTCCAAAAGGAAAGACAGATATGCTTGATGTGAGACGTATTCCAATCATATTATCCATGGGCACGATTCCAGTCTACTGTTAGCAATGAGGGTTTTTTTTCCTGAGCACTATGGGACTTAACTTCTGAGGTCATCAGTCCCCTAGAACTTAGAACTAATTAAACCTAACTAACCTAAGGACATCACACACATCCATGCCCGAGCCAGGATTCGAACCTGCGACCGTAGCAGTCGCTCGGTTCCAGACTGTAGCGCCTAGAACCGCTCGGCCACCGCTGCCGGCTCCACCCTTCATTCGATCTGTGCGAAGTCCTACATTTCAGCAGGATAATGGACGACCGCATGTTGCAGGTCCTGTACCAGCACATTCTCCAGATCTCTCACCAATTGAAAACGTCTGGTCAATGGTGGCCGAGCAACTGGCTCGTCACAATACGCCAGTCGCTACTCTTGATGAACTGTGGTATCGTGTTGAAGCTGCATGGGCAGCTGTACCTGTACACACCATCTGAGCTCTGTTTGACTCAATGCCCAGGCGTATCGAGGCCGTTATTACGGCCAGAGGTGGTTGTTATGGGTACTGATTTCTCAGGATCTATGCACCCAAATTGCGTGAAAATGTAATTATATGTCAGTTCTAGTATAATATATTTCTCCAATGAATACCCGTTTATCATCTGCAATTCTCCTTGGTGTAGCAATTTTAATGGCCAGTAGCGTAGTTTCTTTGTAATGAGAGATTTTTTTTAATTCTTAGAGTCTTCTGATTTTCTCCATTATATATGTTTTTCTTAAGCCTGTGACTGTGGAAACACTGAGTTTGTTTATGAGTAACTTTTCTGTTACCAGCCACGACTTTCTTTTATTCATATTTTACACGACGCGTTGCGGGCAATGATTCGCATTTTCGAGTCTGGATTTCTTTGTACAAAGCCATTTTTTATGTAGTGCGAGATGCGAGGTGTGAGGTCCTGCTCTGTTTTGTTGCTTTTACTGCAATATATAACAAACGCGCAATTTTTGGCTAGTCGTCGATTTTTATATGTGGTTGGTGGAAAAATTCGGAAGAACTTGTACTTACATTTTTCTTATGGTCCATTTGTGCAGAGTCTCACAGATGTCAAACGCCACTCTCAACTTTCAGTTCAAATCACACATCCAGAATAATTTAGATAAACAAACAAAGATGTTTTTATATGAAGTTGCCAGAGATAATGTTACAGGTTCTCCATAGATATGCTTTTGTACAGAAGAAATTTATCTTAACTATATGGATTATAAGTTGCTGACAATTTTTTTTTTTAGAATGGTGCTGATTTCTAAGTGTTACGACTTTTGTTTGAGTATTTTGTCGAAGCATCTGAAGAAATTCACCGATTCACTTTCAAGTTTTTCGTTTAGCAGTTTGTCGTCATATCTTCTGTAATGTGTATATATTTCGAGTTCTTCTAACGAATCAATTTTATGTCCCTTATTTAGTCGGTGGAGTACTTTGACATTTTTCTCTACTTTTCCAAATGGGTGCGCCGTATTACATAGGGCCTCTGTGTGTAGCTATCGCTGACGTGTGTGTGTTGTGGGTGTAGGCTTTAATGTGCTCTGCGCACCTGCTGTTGAAATTTCGACCTGTCTATCCCAAGTAGGAAACATGGGACATTCCTGGCATGTTACTTCGAATATTCCAGAGTCTGAGTGTGGACCATGATTATCTCTTCTGCGATGTATTGCCAATGCATCGAACATTGTATATTTGCTTTTGTCTTTTTCTTATCTGGTGCACTTTGTGTTTGCGTGCTTCTTCACTTTGTTCAGAGCCTGTGTCAACCATGGAAGCAGTATAATCATTAGCAACTGCAATCTCTTTCACTATATGTATTTTTTGTTGCATCTTTTCTTGCTTCACAGGCATTTTAGTGGAAATTCTTCTACATCTACATCTACATTTATACTCGGCAAGCCACCCAACGGTGTGTGGCGGAGGGCACTTTATGTACCACTGTCATTGCCTCCCTTTCCTGTTACACTCGCATACGGTTCGCGGGAAGAACGACTGCCGGAAAGCCTCCGTGCGCGCTCTAATCTCTCTAACTTTACATTCGTCATCTCCTCGGGAGGTACAAGTAGGGGGAAGCAATATATTAGATACCTCATCCAGAAACGCACCCTCTCGAAACCTGGCGAGCAAGCTACACCGCGATGATGCAGAGCGCCTCTCTTGCAGAGTCTGCCACTCCAGTTTGCTAAACATCTCCGTAACGCTGTCACGGTTACCAAATAACCCTGTGACGAAACGCGCCGCTCTTCTTTGGATCTTCTCTATCTCCTCCGTCAACCCGACCTGGTACGGATCCCACACTGATGAGCAATACTCAAGTATGGGTCGAACGAGTGTTTTGTAAGCCTCCTCCTCTGTTGATGGACTACATTTTCTAAACACTCTCCCAATGAATCTCAACCTAGCACCCGCCTTACCAATAATTAATTCTATACGATCATTCCACTTCAAATCGTTCCGGACGCATACTCCCAGATATTTTACAGAAGTAACTGCTACCAGTGTTTGTTCCGCTTTCATATAATCGTACAATAAAGGATCCTTCTTTCTATGTATTCGCAATACATTACATTTGTCTATGTTAAGGGTCAGTTGCCACTCCCTGCATCAAGTGCCTATCCGCTGCATTTCGCTGCAATTTTCTGATGCTGCAACTTCTCTGTATACTACAGCATCATCCGCGAAAAGCCGCATGGCTTCGTATTTCAGTTGCCCTATGTAGCACTGATTGAGCAGGACGTAAGTGACTTTTATTCCAGAGCAGACGGTCACCCCGCGTTATTATGAGGAAGCAGTGTGTAGTCGAGAGTGTCAGAGTTCTTGCTAGCAAGTACATTACTTTTTAGCGAACAGTATTGCTAATTTGCAACAGTTATTTTCTTCCGAGAATAGCAATATTTATTTTTTGTGGATATTCCTAGTGTAACACAACACTTCGTATCACGGAACGCTTATAATGTACTTCGGTACTGAGTTTAGGGTTATACAGTTGTCACACAATTAGTTTCTTTTGGCATTTAATTGCATCCATTTCCTTTATGTCAAATTTTGTATTTCATGCAGTTTCGAGGTTTTATCTCAGGACACTGTCCCCATGCGCAACACAGCGCCAACTAACAATAAGTTTTGCTCAGTACCTGAATACGATGTCTAAAGTACCCCTTACAGGAGGAGAAAGTTTTTGATATCAACACATTCACTTTTCTCTTGGACAGACAATATTTAATAGAAAGCTTACAGAATGAGGGATAGCAGACCCCAATCAGTATGAAGCAAGTTTCATTTCTATGAGAACGCAGGCTTTCTCGGCGATTCTTGATGATAATATCTTCTCGGGTTGAGCAGCCGTCTGAAGATGGGGAGTAAGAAACTTGCTGAAACGCTGCCAGAGAACAAAAGCACTGACTCGCCTCTTAACCCGAAAAGATTTTACCAAGTTTTGTTTCGCAAAAATACGAAACGAGCTGGCCTTCTTCGAACTTTTTCGATATCCCTTATCAATCATGTCCGTCCGCAGCTCCTGGTCGTGCGGTAGCGTTCTCGCTTCCCACGCCCGGGTTCCCGGGTTCGATTCCCGGCGGGGTCAGGGATTTTCTCTGCCTCGTGATGACTGGGTGTTGTGTGATGTCCTTAGGTTGGTTAGCTTTAAGTAGTTCTAAGTTCTAGGGGACTGATGACCACAGATGTTAAGTCTCATAGTGCTCAGAACCATTTGAAACATTTTAAAGCAATCATGTCTGATGCGGATCCCACACCACACAGCAATACTGCAGATGATGGCGTACCAGCGTAGAGTAAGCACTCTCTCTCTAGCAGGCCTCTCAAATTTTCTAAGCCCTCTGCCAATAAATCGCAGTCTTTGGTTCGTTTTCCGCACAACGTAATTTACGTATTGACTTAAATTGTCAGCCTATAGATTTTTGTGATTTATCGTGTAACTGAAATTCACCGGGTTCCATTTAGCACTCGTGTGGATGACTTATCACTTTTCATTATTTATAGCCAAAAAACTTTTCGCACCATACAGATATCTTGTATAAATGATTTTGCAATTTGTTTTGATCTTCAAACTTCCTGGCAGATTAAAACTGTGTGCCCGACCGAGACTCGAACTCGGGACCTTTGCCTTTCGCGGGCAAGTGCTCTACCATCTGAGCTACCGAAGCACGACTCACGCCCGGTCCTCACAGCTTTACTTCTGCCAGTACCTTGTCTCGACTCGTCAGCTCAGATGGTAGAGCACTTGCCCGCGAAAGGCAAAGGTCCCGAGTTCGAGTCTCGGTCGGGCACACAGTTTTAATCTGCCAGGAAGTTTCATATCAGCGCATACTCCGCTGCAGAGTGGAAATCTCATTCTGTTTTGATCTTCTTATGACTTTAGCCTATAAGACGGTAAACGACAGCACACTCTAAGACGAATGCTCAGGTTGTGTCCTATATTGTTTATGCAGATCAGAAACAGCAGAGGGCCTTAACAGTTCCTCGAGGAACGCCAGATATCACTTCTGTTTTACTCGATGATTGTCCGACGGCTATTACGAACTGCGACGTTTCTGACAGCAAATCACGAATCCAGTCGCATAACTGAGACTATATTCCACAAGCACGCAATTTCATTACAAGCCGCTTGTGTGGTACAGTGTCAAAAGCCTTCAGCAAATCTAGAAATACAGAATCGATTTGAAGGCCACTGTCGATAGCACTCAACACTTCACGTGAATAAAGAGATAGTTGTGTTTCACAAGAACGATGTTTTCTGAATCCGTCCTGGATATTTGTCAATAAACCGTTTCGAGGTCATTCATAACTTCCGACCACAGTGGACGTTGCATCAGCAATGTACATGCTACAGAGCAGAGGAGCTGAGACAGACCCTTGGGGGTGACCATTATTCAATTTCATTTGCCTGCTCCGTGTTCTCCTCATAAGCGCTCGGTATGCTCCTTTGCTAAGCATATCGTGTAGCCACGTTGCAGCCTCACGACAGGCAAACAGAACACAGCATGTTGTTCTCAATGGAGAGACGTCTACAGACGTTAAAGTAACCTCTGGCGTGCCACAGGGGAGTGTTATGGGACCATTGCTTTTCACTATATATGTGTATGACCTAGTAGATAGTGTCGGAAGTTCCGTGCGGCTTTTCGCGGATGATGCTGTAGTATACAGAGAAGTTGCAGCATTAGAAAATTGCAGCGAAATGCAGGAAGATCTGCAGCGGATAGGCACTTGGTGCAGGGAGTGGCAACTGACCCTTAGCATAGACAAATGTAATGTATTGCGAATACATAGAAGGAAGGATCCTTTATTGTATGATTATATGATAGCGGAACAAACACTGGTAGCAGTTACTTCTGTAAAATATCTGGGAGTATGCGTGCGGAACGATTTGAAGTGGAATGATCATATAAAATTAATTGTTGGTAAGGCGGGTGCCAGGTTGAGATTCATTGGGAGAGTCCTTAGAAAATGCAGTCCATCAACAGAGGAGGTGGCTTACAAAACACTCGTTCGACCTATACTTGAGTATTGCTCATCAGTGTGGGATCCGTACCAGGTCGGGCTGACGGAGGAGATAGAGAAGATCCAAAGAAGAGCGGCGCGTTTCGTCACGGGGTTATTTGGTAAGCGTGACAGCGTTACGGAGATGTTTAGCAAACTCGAGTGGCAGACTCTGCAAGAGAGGCGCTCTGCATCGCGGTGTAGCTTGCTCGCCAGGTTTCGAGAGGGTGTGTTTCTGGATGAGGTATCGAATATATTGCTTCCCCCTACTGTATCTCCCGAGGAGATCACGAATGTAAAATTAGAGAGATTCGAGCGCGCACGGAGGCTTTCCGGCAGTCGTTCTTCCCGCGAACCATACGCGACTGGAACAGGAAAGGGAGGTAACAACAGTGGCACGTAAAGTGCCCTCCGCCACACACCGTTGGGTGGCTTGCGGAGTATAAATGTAGATGTAGATGTAGATGTAGGGAATAACACGAAGCACCTTACACACTAATCCTTGTACCGACGCAGAGTCATAGGCTGAAGGTAAGTCTAAAAACGCTACATAGGGTTTTGTAGACGCCTCTGAACACCAGCCAGCGGTGCACCCTGGATAACGCTTAATGAACTAGCACAAATGGCGGTCAGATAATCTTCATGATATCAATGAATGGCTGATACAGCTAAAACAGAGAGCCTACACAAAATTTGAGCACAGACAGTTTGCATGGCGAAGTATTAAACTTATATGTCTTGAACAGGCACAGTCCGATTCGGAATTTCGATTTTCAAGACGTTGTCGCCGTAATTGTGAATGAAGTCGCGAATCTGATAAACGTACTCAACATCTGTAGTATCGAGATAATCATATTCTTTGTAAATCTGTGTTATGAGACCAAACATGTTGTCAGATTAAGTGCGTGTTACACAATCTGGCCATGAACTCGGTTTGAAAACGATGCACGCTGGCCTGCCGTGGTGCAGTGGAGGAAGCGTTATTTAAAAACGATTTCGTAATAATATATTCAGAGGAAAAATTGTGTCGAACTGAGATGAGATCAATGCAAGAATGTCAATAGAGGAATTTTTAAGACGTATATATGAAAAATGAAGATCTAAACTTAACGACTGATAAAAGAGAACAAGGACTCCAAGTTAAACTATGCTTCATTAAGCCATAACGACGGTAAGCCCTTGCATAAAGTTCTCACACCTACACAAGTTAGCAAAATAGGCCTTAATGATTTTCCGGTCTACAGTTACTTTCCTTGACACTTGTTTCTTACCACAGTAAACTTCAACCACACTTAATGTCCCAACAATAACAAATTACACAGTTACAAATATACAGCGTCGTCCATTGATCGTGACCAGGCCAAATATCTCACGAAATAAGCATCAAACGAAAAAACTACAAAGAACGAAACTTGTCTAGCTTGAAGGAGGAAACCAGATGGCGCTATGGTTGGTCCGCTAGATGGCGCTGCCATAGGTCAAACGGATATCAACTGCGTTTTTTTTTTAATAGGAACCGCCATTTTTATTACATATTCATGTGGTACGTAAAGAAATATGAATGTTTTAGTTGGACCACTTTTTTCGCTTTGTGATATATGTCGCTGTAATAATCACAAACATATGGATAGGAACCCCCATTTTTTATTACATATTCATGTAGTATGTAAAGAAATATGAATGTTTTAGTTCGACTACTTTTTTCGCTTTATGATAGATGCCGCTGTATTAGTCACAAACATATCGCTTACAATTTTAATCGAACAGTTACTAACAGGTAGGTTTTTTAAATTAAAATACAGAACGTAGGTACGTTTGAACGTTTGAATATTTATTTCGGTTGTTCCACCGTGATACATGTACCTTTGTGAACTTGTCATTTCTGACAACGCATGCTGTTGCAGCGTGATTACCTGTAAATATCACATTAATAATGCAATAAATGCTCAAAATTATGTCCGTCAACCTCAATGCATTTGGCAGTACGTGTAACGACATTCCTCTCAACAGCGAGTAGTTCGCCTTCCGTAATGTTCGCACATGCACTGACAATGTGCTGACGCATGTTGTCAGGCGTTGTCGGTGGATCACGATAGCAAATTTCCTCCAACTTTCCCCACAGAAAGAAATCCGGGGACGTCAGATCCGGTGAACATGCGGGCCACGGTATGGTGCATCGACGACCAATCCACCTGTCATGAAATATGCTATTCAGTACAGCTTCAACCGCACGCTAGCTATGTGCCGGACATCCATCATGTTGGAACTACATCGCCATTCTGTCATGCAGTGAAATATCTTGTAGTAACATCGGTAGAACATTACGTAGGAAATCAGCATACATTGCGCCATTTAGATTGCCATCGATAAAATGGGGGCCAGTTATCCTTCCTCCCATAATGCCGCACCATACGTTAACCCGCCAAGGTTGCTGATGTTCCACTTGTCGCAGCCATCGTGGATTTTCCGTTGCCCAATAGTGCATATTATGCCGGTTTACGTTACCGCTGTTGGTGAATGACGCTTCGTCGCTAAATAGAACGCGTGCAATAAATCTGTCACCGTACTGTAATTTCTCTTGTGCCCAGTGGCAGAACTGTACACGACGTTCAAAGTCGTCGCCATGCAATTCCTGGTGCACAGAAATATGGTACGGGTGCAATCGATGTTGACGTAGCATTCTCAACACCGACGTTTTTGAGATTCCCGATTCTCGCGCAATTTGTCTGCTACTGATGTGCGGATTAGCCGCGACAGCAGCTAGAACACCTACTTGGGCATCGTCATTTGTTGCAGGTCGTGGCTGACGTTTCACACGTGGCTGAACACTTCCTGTTTCCTTAAATAACGTAACTATCCGGCGAACGGTCCGGACACTTGGATGATGTCGTCCAGGATACCGAGCAGCATACATAGCACACGCCCGTTGTGCATTTTGATCACAATAGCCATACATCAACACGATATCGACCTTTCCCGCAGTTGGTAAACGGTCCATTTTAACACGGGTAATGTACCACGAAGCAAAAACCGTCCGCACACGCGGAATGTTACGTGATACCACGTACTTGTACGTTTGTGACTATTGCAGCGCCATCTATCACACAGCGAACTACGTACTAAAGGAATATGGAATAAAAATGGGGGTTCTTATTTTTAAAAAAACGCAGTTGATAATCGTTTGACCTATGGCAGCGCCATCTAGCGGGCCAACCATAGCGCCATCTGGTTTCCCACCTTCAAGCTAGACAAGTTTCGTTCTTTGTAGTTTTTTCGGCTTGAAGCTTATTTCGTGAGATATTTGGCCGGGTCACTATCAATGGACCATTCTGTATATATATATATATATATATATATATATATATATATATATATATATATATATATATTTGTAACTGTGTACTGTGTATATGTACATGGTAGCAAAAAGGTGAATGGCCTTTCAGATCATGATGCACAAATTTTAAGTCTAAAAGATTTTTGTGCTGTAACACATGTTAAATATAGTTACCAACTTTTTAGGAAAGCTGATCCAGTTGCTGTACAGACATTTGTAAACCTTATCAAGGAACAAGAGTGGCAAGATGTTTATAGTGCTGATACAGTAGACGATAAATATAATGCCTTCCTCAAAACTTTTCTCGTGCTCTTTGAAAGTTGCTTTCCGTTAGAACGCTCAAAACAGGGTACTAGCACAAACAGGCAGCCTGAGTGGCTGACTAAAGGGATAAGAATATCTTGTAGAACGAAGTGGCAATTATATCAAAACGTTAGAAACAGTCAAAATCTAAATGCAGCAGCCCATTACAAACAGTATTGTAAGGTGCTTAAAAAAGTTATTAGGAAGGCAAAAAGTATGTGGTATGCAGATAGAATAGCTAAGTCTCAGGATAAAATTAAAACCATATGGTCAGTCGTAAAGGAAGTGGCTGGTCTGCAGAGACAGGTCGAGAATATAGAATCAGTGCGTAGTGGGGATGTCCGTGTTACTGATAAGTCGCATATATGTCATCATCATCAGTTATCTGCTATATTAGCAGGTCCTTTGCCTCTCCATTTTCTGCGATCCATTGCTTCCTTCTTAAGGCTGCTGTATGTTGTACCGTCCATAATGTCATCCAGTATCTGGAATCTCTTCCTTCCTCGCTTCCTTTTCCCTTCTACATAACCTTCTAAAACTGTTTTTATCAGTCCGTCATTCTTTCTTAATATATGCCCAATCCAATTTCTTTTTCTTCTCTTTATTACATCTAGTAACTGCCTTTTCTCTCCCACTCTTCTCAGTACCTCTTCATTTTTTACTCTGTCCATCCAACTTATTCCTTCCATCTTCCGCCATGTCCAGATCTCAAAAGCCTCCAGCCTTTCTCTGTCTTTTTTCCTCATAGTCCATGTTTCAGCGCCATATAGAAGAACACTCCATACAAGACATTTTATGAGTCTCTTTCTGAGTTCTCTGTCAATACCGCTGCAGAAGATTCTCGTTTTGTTATAAAACGCCTCTTTTGCCATTGCTACCCTTGTTTTAATTTCTGTGGTGCACTTCCAGTCGGTGTCTATCCTGCTTCCAAGATACTTACAATTTTGCACCTGTTCTAGTTTTTCTCCATTCAGCACAATTTTCATTTCCTTATTTCCTCCTATTGCCAATACTTTTGTTTTATTTGTGTTAATTTTCATTCCTTATTTTTTCCGTTAGTTGCAATGGTGTCCACCAAATCCTGTAATTCTTTTTCCCCTGTGGCTAGAAGGACCATGTCATTAGCAAATCTCAAGCACTCTACTCTTCTTCCTCCAATTTCTACTCCTTTGTCATCTAATGAGCATTGGTCAATCATATTTTCCAAGAACAGGTTGAAAAGAGTAGGTGATAAACAGCATCCTTGTCTTACTCCTTTCCCTAGTCTGATCCAGTTTGTACTTTCTCCTCTCACTTTAACTGAAACTTTTTGATTAAGGTGCAATGAGTTTATAAGTCTTCTGGTTTTCCAGTCCACTCTCTTTTCCCTCATAATAGTCGCCAGCTTGTCCCAAACCACATTGTCAAATGCCTTTTCTAAATCGATGAAGCACATATATAGGTCTCTTCCTTTTTCAATAAACCTTTCTCCTAAGATTCGTAGGAGCCCTATTGCATCTCTGGTGCCCGTATTCCGTCTAAAGCCAAACTGCTCCTCGCCGAGATTCTCCTCTATTACTTTTTCAAGTCTTTTATTAATTATTCTTAACATCACTTTGGCTGCATGTGAAATGAGGCTGATTGTCCTGTGCTCGCTGCATTTCTTGGTTCCTTGTTTTTTCGGCAATGGAATCATTACTGTTGTCAAAAAGTCCTCAGGCCATTCACCACTGTCATATATTTTATTACATAACCTCAATATTTCTCTTATTCCGTTGTGGTTCAAGCATTTTAGTATTTCTCCCGGTATTGTATCTGTACCTACTGCTTTGCCATTTTTCATTGCAGCAATAGCAGACTTTACTTCTTCCATTATGATGGTCGGTCCTTTCTCTTCATCACTTACACTGTTGTGTGATTCAAGTTCCAGAGTTTCTGGTTTGCTATTTGTGTCATATAGCTCTTTTATATATTCTTCCCATCTCTGGAGGACATCGTCACGATCTTTATACACTACCTCTTCGTCTTTACTCAAAATTTCCATAGTAGCACTTCCTGCTCTGTTTTGTTCCCATGTCATAGTCTTTACTCTGTTGTATAGTAAGTCGTATCTTCCTTTCCTGTCCACTTCTTCAATTTCATCACATTCCTCTTTTAGCCATTTTTTCCTAGCCTGCTCTGTTTCTCTTCGCAGTTCGTTATTTAACCTTCGGTATATCTTTCTTGCATCTTCAGTGTTCTTGTTTTTCAATTTTCTTCTCTCCTCCATCTTGGAAATCATTTCTTGTGTGACCCATGGTTTTTTTGACCTTTTCCCTTTTACATATCCTATATTTTGCTGTCCTGCTTTAATGATTCCTTCTTTCAGCATATTCCAGTACTCGTTGGCATTATCAGGTGCTTCTTTGTCTCGTAATGTGTTTAGAAAGTCCCGAGACAGCATTTCTGTAATTTGTTCTTTGTTGGACCTTATCTTCTCTAGATCCCATTTCTTCACCATTGTCGCCTTTTTCAGTTTTTTCATTCTTATTTCTATTTCTGCCATAAGTAAGTTGTGGTCACTATTAATATCTGCACCTGGTAATGTGTGCACCTTCTTGATTCCATTCCTGTATCTTTCTTCTACCAGTATAAAATCGATTTGGTTTCTATATTTATCCCCTGGTGATTTCCAAGTGTAGAGCCTCCTCTTATGGTTCTTGAACCATGTGTTTGCCACTATCAGCTGCCTTTCCCTGCAGAAGTCAATTAACCATTCACCTCTGTCATTTCTCTTTCCAAGACCATGACTGCCTACTATGTTTCCCTCTTTCCCTTCTCCCACAATGGCGTTCCAGTCTCCCATTACTATTTTGCAGCATTTTTTATTTTCGTCCATTATTCTCTCTATTACATTGTACGTTTCCTCTACAATTTGGTCATCATGTTCTGAAGTTGGCATATACACCTGGACAATCAGTAAATCTTTTTGTGCTCCTTTCAGCCTTACACCAATAACCCGGTCATTTGCATAGTCTACATATTCCACACATTTAGCCAATTCCTTTGTCATAATCATTCCCGCATATATGTACAGTACTTAATAATCACTTTCTGAATATAGCAGGTGAACTAAATAGAAACCTAGTCCCAACAGGGAATCATATAGCGCTCTTAGAAAAAAGTGTTCCGAGACTGTTACCTGAAATGCTCCTCCATGATACTGACAAGAGGGAGATTGAGTTAATAATTAAATCACTAAAGACCAAGAACTCTCATGGAGATGACGGGGTATCTAGCAGAATACTGAAGTATTGTTCCACGTATGTTAGCTCAGTACTTAGCCATATCTGTAACTTTTCCTTTAGGAGTGGTCGGTTTCCTGACCGATTAAAGTACTCGGTAGTGAAGCCGCTTTATAAAAAGGGAGACAGGGATAATGTTGACAATTATAGACCTATTTCTATGCCATCGGTGTTTGCTAAAGTTATCGAGAGGCTTGTATATACAAGGTTACTGCAGCATTTAAATTCACATAATTTGCTGTCAAATGTACAGTTTGGTTTTAGAAATGGCTTAACAACTGAAAATGCTATATTCTCTTTTCTCTGTGAGGTTTTGGACGGATTAAATAAAAGGTTGAGAACGTTAGGTGTTTTCTTTGATTTAACGAAGGCTTTTGACTGTGTTGACCACAAAATATTACTGCAGAAGTTGGAACATTATGGAGTAAGGGGAGTAGCTTACAATTGGTTCGCCTCCTACTTTAAGAACAGAAAACAGAAGGTAATCCTCCGCAATATTGAGAGTGGTAATGATGTTCAGTCCCAATGGGGCACTGTTAAATGGGGCGTTCCCCAAGGGTCGGTGCTGGGGCCACTGCTGTTTCTTATTTATGTAAATGATATGCCTTCTAGTATTACAGGTGATTCAAAAATATTTCTGTTTGCTGATGACACCGCCTTGGTAGTGAAGGATCTTGTGTGTAATATTGAAACATTATCAAATAATGTAGTTCATGATATAAGTTTGTGGCTTGTGGAAAATAATTTGATGCTAAATCACAGTAAGACTCAGTTTTTACAGTTTCTAACCCACAATTCAACAAGGACTGACATTTTAATCAGACAGAATGGGCATATTATAAGCGAGACGGAACAGTTCAAGTTCCTAGGCGTTCGGATAGATAGTAAGCTGTTGTGGAAAGCCCCTGTTCAGGATCTTGTTCAGAAACTAAATGCCGCTTTATTTACCATTAGAACAGTATCTGAAATAAGTGACATTTCAACACGAAAATTAGTATACTTCGCATATTTTCATACGCTTATGTCATATGGTATTATTTTTTGGGGTAATTCTTCTGATTCAAAAAGGGTATTTTTGGCTCAAAAACGGGCTGTTCGAGCTATGTATGGTGTAAGTTCGAAGACCTCTTGTCGACCCCTATTCAATAGTCTGGGAATATTGACATTGCCCTCACAGTATGTATTTTCTTTAATGTCGCTTGTTGTTAGCAATATTAGCTTATTCCCCAGAGTTAGCAGCTTTCACTCAGTTAATACTAGGCAGAAATCAAATCTGCATGTGGAATGCACTTCCTTGACTCTTGTGCAGAAGGGAGTGCAGTATTCTGCTACATCCATTTTCAATAAGCTACCACAAGAACTCAAAAATCTTAGCAGTAGCCCAAACACTTTTAAGTCTAAACTGAAGAGTTTCCTCATGGCTCACTCCTTCTATTCTGTCGAGGAGCTCCTGGAAGAGCTAAAAAATTAAGCAAATTCCAGTGTTACATTCTTGATTTTCTTTATTTAAACTAACAACTTGTCGCCTGAATATGTTTCTTATATTTCATTTTATCTGTTTCTACAATCGTGTTATAATTTCATGTATTGACTCGTTCCATGACCATGGAGACTTCTCCTAAATGTGGTCCCACGGAATAATAAATAAATAAATAAATAAATAAAATGTATACATATACATGCACTTCAACCATACGTAATGTTCCAACAATAACAAATTTCATAGTTATGTGTGTGTGTGTAATTGTTATTGTTGGAACATTACGCATGGTTGAAGTTTATTGTGGAAAGAAACAAGTGACAAGGAAACTAATTGTACACAGGAAACTCATTAAGACCTATTTTGCTAACTTGTGTAGGTGTGAGAACTTTATCCAAGGGTGTACTGTTTTTATGTCTTAATGAAGTATAGTTTAACTTGGAGTCCTTGTTCTCTTTTATCAGTCGTTTAGTCCTTCATTTTTGATTCTTTACCTTTACGGGTGTGTTTCGTATAGTCGGATTGCACATCGTGAGTTGTACGCTGCACAAGTGATAAGTTACGGTCTTGCTTTGCACATCGCAAGTACGGTAAATTAAATTCCATTCTTGACAGTTTCATCACTATCTTAATAGTGACATGTAGCAGAACAGACTAGCGTTCCGTTCGCACAGGTAGACTGACAAATTAAATTACCAGCAAAGGTCATGTCCACTGTAGGGCATTTTGATTGACAGAAGGCGTCTGTAAAAATAATTATACGACTTCAGGCGTTTCAAATCAGTAAATGAATTCAGAAAGGTTTTATCGTGTGAATTTTCAAGTTAGATGCGTTGAATTTTATGTTCATTTGCTCTGTGATCACAATAACAGTTCTGGTGCAGTGTTTGCAAGTCTAAAGATGAATATTATCGACAGTCAGGACCAACGTTTTAACCTGACTGATTTGTAGCATTTGTAAATTTCACTCAAACGGATTGCTTTCTCGCAGGCGAATCGTTTGATGTACTAGATAATCTGTATTTCGCATCGTGTAGGATGACCTTCACACAGTTCCGGACAGTTTTAACATTTCTATGTCGCTGTGTATAACTGCGAGTAGGAGACTTCCGCGCAAACTTAATTATGTGTATACAACGTGTTTCACATTTTAAATTACACACTTCTAGAGGGGACCCAGTAGATGACGTTTCACATAGGAACCCGTGCCCTGGAACGTCATCCAGCGGCGCTACATAGCTTCAAAGCCACAGGCGCCGGTGCCTATAACTGTATGTGAGCTAAGAGTCCCTGAACCGGAAACGAAAGAGTCGAAAGTTATAGGCCAAAACCATTCTGATACCTCTGACACTGGAATCCACGTAGCAGTACTGTCGTTATTAAGATCTTAGGGTAGGCAACTTGCAAGAGGTGGAAGTATAGACCAAGACAAGGAAAAATGTCCAGCAGACATGGGCTCAAAAATGCATACTTTAGTAACTATGAGCACTTATTCAGTAGAGGCAACTGGAAAGTGCGATGCATGACAGCCAATGAAGACATGGAGAAAATAGTTCTCTTAAATTTCTTTGGTTTCGGAACGGGTCAACACCCCCTCCTCGAAATGGAAGAAGAAAAACAAGAAGACAATGGAAGATAACGCATGTAACGAAGCGGAAAAATGTGGTGACATTCTGATTACGAGGCCGTTCCTGAAGATCTTGAGCACGTCACGTCATAGAAATAGTCTCTCGGCAGTGCCGTATGATTGTTCGCCGCGCGTGCCGTATGATTGTTCGCCTGCCTGGGTTACTTCCCTCCACGTGAACCCTCCCAACATTCCACTGTTTCGTTTATCTCAGCCAGCGTCAGTAGTATCGTTGGTGTGTGTCGTCACGTCTCGATGTAAACGTTTAAGTTTAGTTCCTTTGTCCGTCTGTTTCGTTTTTGCCACTGTTAAAATGATAGCCATTGAAGAAACTGCAAAAAGGTGGGAATTTAAGGAGATGGGACCTGGATAAACTGAAAGAACCAGAGATTGTACAGAGTTTCAGGGAGAGCATAAGGGAACAATTGACAGGAATGGGGGAAAGAAATACAGTAGAAGAAGAATGGGTAGCTTTGAGGGATGAAGTAGTGAAGGCAGCAGAGGATCAAGTAGGTAAAAAGGCGAGGGCTAATAGAAATCCTTGGGTAACAGAAGAAATATTGAATTTAATTGATGAAAGGAGAAAATATAAAAATGCAGTAAATGAAGCAGGCAAAAAGGAATACAAACGTCTCAAAAATGAGATCGACAGGAAGTGCAAAATGGCTAAGCAAGGATGGCTAGAGGACAAATGTAAGGATGTAGAGGCTTATCTCACTAGGGGTCAGATAGATACTGCCTACAGGAAAATTAAAGAGACCTTTGGAGAAAAGAGAACCACTTGTATGAACATCAAGAGCTCAGATGGAAACCCAGTTCTAAGCAAAGAAGGGAAAGCAGAAAGACGGAAGGAGTATATAGAGGGTCTATACAAGGGCGATGTACTTGAGGACAATATTATGGAAATGGAAGAGGATGTAGATGAAGATGATATGGGAGATACGATACTGCGTGAAGAGTTTGACAGAGCACTGAAAGACCTGAGTCGAAACAAGGCCCCCGGACTAGACAACATTCCATTGGAACTACTGACGGCCTTGGGAGAGCCAGTCATGACAAAACTCTACCATCTGGTGAGCAAGATGTGTGAGACAGGCGAAATACCCTCAGACTTCAAGAAGAATATAATAATTCCAATCCCAAAGAAAGCAGGTGTTGACAGATGTGAAAATTACCGAACTTTCAGTTTAATAAGTCACAGCTGTAAAATACTAACACGAATTCTTTACAGACGAATGGGAAAACTGGTAGAAGCCGACCTCGGAGAAGATCACTTTGGATTCCGTAGAAACACTGGAACACGTGAGGCAATACTGACCTTACGACTTATCATAGAAGAAAGATTAAGAAAAGGCAAACCTACGTTTCTAGCATTTGTAGACTTAGGGAAAGCTTTTGACAATGTTGACTGGAATACTCTCTTTCAAATTCAAAAGGTGGCAGGGGTAAAATACAGGGAGCGAAAGGCTATTTACGATTTGTACAGAAACCAGATGGCAGTTATAAGAGTCGAGGGACATGAAAGGGAAGCAGTGCTTGGGAAGGGAGTAAGACAGGGTTGTAGCCTCTCACCGATGTTGTTCAATCTGTATATTGAGCAAGCAGTAAAGGAAACAAAAGAAAAATTCGGAGTAGGTATTAAAATCCATGGAGAAGAAATAAAAACTTTGAGGTTCGCCGATGACATTGTAATTCTGTCAGAGACAGCAAGGACTTGGAAGAGCAGTTGAATGGAATGGACAGTGTCTTGAGAGGAGTATATAAGATGAACATCAACAAAAGGAAAACGAGGATAATGGAATGTAGCCGAATTAAGTCGGGTGAAGGTGAGGGAATTAGATTAGGAAATGAGACACTTAAAGTAGTAAAGGAGTTTTGCTATTTGGGGACAAAATAACTGATGATGGTCGAAGTAGAGAGGATATAAAATGTAGACTGGCAATGGCAAAGAAAAGCGTTTCTGAAGAAGAGAAATTTGTTGACATCGAGTATAGATTTAACTGTCAGGAAGTCGTTTCTGAAAGTATTTGTATGGAGTGTAGCCATGTATGGAAGTGAAACATGGACGATAAATAGTTTAGACAAGAAGAGAATAGAAGCTTTCGAAATGTGGTGCTACAGAAGAATGCTGAAGATTAGATGGGTAGATCACATAACTAATGAGGAAGTACTGAATAGGATTGGGGAGAAGAGAAGTTTGTGGCACAACTTGGCCAGAAGAAGGGATCGGTTGGTAGGACATGTTCTGAGGCATCAAGGGATCACCAATTTAGTATTGGAGGGCAGCGTGGAGGGTAAAAATCGTAGAGGGAGACCAAGAGATGAATACACTAAGCAGATTCAGAAGGATGTAGGCTGCAGTAGGTGAAGAAGCTTGCACAGGATAGAGTAGCATGGAGAGCTGCATCAAACCAGTCTCAGGACTGAGGACCACAACAACAACAACAACAACAAAATGCCAACCATTGAAGAACGTGTGTTTTTAGTCGAACTAGTGTTCAAAGCTAGCCGTAAATACACAGTTTCGGTTCGTCAAATATTTAATTCAGTTTTACTGGAGACAACACTCCCACATCGCGATACTGTGCGAGATTTGACTAACAAATTTCGAAGTACGGGTTCAGTGACAGATGCACCGAGAGGTGGTCATCCTAGGGTTTTGTCCGAGGATAAACTACTCGATATTTCCGATAAAATGTCCACGAGTCCGAACAAGTCAGTAAGAAAACTCGCCAGGACATCGATGTTAGTGTCGGAACGCCCCACATAGCTGTAAGAAAAAAATTAGAACTTTTCCCATTCTAAATGACAGTCGTGCGAGAACTGAAAAATACCGATCATGGCAAGAGACTGCATTATTGTCAATGGTTCAAAAATTTCATCTAACAAAAGGGGGGGGGGGATATTCTTAATATACGTTTTTCACTGGCGAGGCGTGGTTTCATTTATGCGGGTGCATGAACTCGCAAAATTCTCGTATGTGGAGTGCTGCAAACCCATTGTGTATTCATGAGGGGCCACTTGGTTCTGTGAAAACAGGAAGGGCTCTGAGCACTATGGGACTTAACATCTGAGGTCATTAGTCCACCTAGACTTAGAACTACTTAAACCTAACTAACCTAAGGACATCACACACATCCATGCCCGAGGCAGGATTCGAATCTGCGACCGTAGCGGTCCCGCGGTTCCGCATTGAAGCGCCTAGAACCGCTCGGTCACAGCGGACGGCTGACCTCGAACCCGCGGGCCGACATGGTTTAAACGCTTATCATTTCTGCAAAACATAGTAACGTACGTTTCCTGTGAATATGGACGTTTTATCTGTTGTGACTTGGCAAGACAGCCAAGTCACAACGAGAGGAAGCCGAAAGGCACGCGTTAAGCTCACGCAGATTGGCGTGAGGTCTGGAACAGTTAAAGGAATTATTAGTAGCAAATAAAGTACGTAGTTGATGTAATACTTAACTTTAATCCACAATTGTAGAACATCTCTCTTGACGATACATGTTATAACCACAATATAAAATAATATCAAATGCTATGGCGCCTTGCTAGGTCGTAACAAATGACGTAGCTGAAGGCTAAGCTAACTATCGTCTCGGCAAATGAGAGCGTATTTTGTCAGCGAACCATCGCTAGCAAAGTCGGCTGTACAACTGGGGCGAGTGCTAGGGAGTCTCTCTAGACCTGCCGTGTGGCGGCGCTCGGTCTGCAATCACTGACAGTGGCGACACGCGGGTCCGACGTATACTAACGGACCGCGGCCGATTTAAAGGCTACCACCTAGCAAGTGTGGTGTCTGGCGGTCACACCACGTTATCTCTCATCGTTGAAGGTGTTAACGTTTTTTTCTGAACACGAGAGTGCTAAGTAGCGATATCAAGTGTGGCGATCGCATAAAGCAGGTGTTCAGGATGGGGAATGCGAAACTCGGTTGTGATGGAATGGTTCACGGGAATTGCGCTGCATCTGTGAAGCAGATCCCATACGAGGCGCCAGTGCGACCGATTCTAGAGTAATGTTGCAGTATTTGGAGTCGTTGTGAGGCAGGCAGGGGACAGACAGAGAGAAGTGACGCTATTGTCGTAACAGCCCCGTATACCGTCCGTAACACACAGCTTCCGCAAAACCCTGTTGAATTGTGAGACCATCGGGATAAGGCGGGAGATGTTTGGGGCCGTAAAAAGCAGTACACAGTCGCTCTAACATAGCGAAAGCGTGTTTTGTGTTTACGCACTGAAGTTGTGTTTAAATGAAATTAAATGAAAAATTACCTGTTACAAAATTACTCGGCTGGCCAATAGAGAGAACCAACCAACCAAAAACGATTCCAATTTGTTTATTAGCGTATGCAATGCATGTGTTAATTACAGTGAAATAAACACCCTTAGCTGCTTAAAGGCGTTGACATACCTCAACGGGGACAGATGAAAATGTGTGCACCGAGCGGGACTCGAACCCGGGATCTCCTGCTTACATGGCAGACGCCATCTTGCCCGCGAAAGGCAAAGGTCCCGAGTTCGAGTCTCGGTCCGGCACACAGTTTTAATCTGCCAGGAAGTTTCATATCGCGCACACACCGCTATAGAGTGAAAACTTCGTTCTAATATGTACGCCCTTGCTCAACATTCCTCTTCTCCGGTTCTGAATTGCCCGTTTGAGTTTTTTCAGTTTCTCACAGTACCTGTCAGCGTTAGTTGTGGTCCCAGCGATTCAGTCCCGACGTCGAGGTGAAAGAAGAGGTTCATAACTTTCTGAACAGCACGGCGGTGACCTGGTATGACATGGGCATACAAAAACTGCCACAGCGTCTACAAAAATGCATCGACAGAAATGGTGACTATGTCGAAAAATACCTAAATGTGCAAGCTTAAACTGATGTAAACCGTTGTTGAAATAAACAGGTCTATGTACTCATAAAAAAATAGGAGACCTTACTTTTGGGATTACCCTCGTAATTGTGTCAAAGACAGTAAAGGACTTGAAACAGCAGCTGAAGGGAATGGACAGTATCTTGAAAGAAGGATATAAGATTAATATCAACAAAAGCGAAACGAGGATAACGGAATGTAGTCAAATTAAATCGTGTGATGCTGAGGGAATTAGATTAGGAAATGAGACACTTGAAGTAGTAAAGGAGTTTTGCTATTTGGGGAGCAAAATAAGTGATGATGGTCGAAGTAGAGAGGATATAAAATGTACACTGGCAATGACAAGGAAAGCGTTTCTGAAGAAGAGAAATTTGTTAACATCGAGTATAGATTTAAGTGTCAGGAAGTCGTTTCTGAAAGTATTTGTATGGAGTGTAGCCATGCATGGAAGTGAAACATGGACGATAACTAGTTTGGACAAGAAGAGAATAGAAGCTTTCGAAATGTGGTGCTACAGAAGAATGCTGAAGATTAGATGGGTAGATCACATAACTAATGAGGAGGTATTGAATAGAATTGGGGAGAAGAGGAGTTTGTGCCACAACTTGACTAGCAGAAGGGATCGGTTGGTAGGCCATATTCTGAGGTATCAAGGGATCACCAATTTAGTATTGGAGGGCAGCGTGGAGGGTAAAAATCGTAGAGGGAGACCAAGAGATGAATACACTAAGCAGATTCAGAAGGATGTAGGTTGCAGTAGGTACTGGGAGATGAAGAAGCTTGCACAGGATAGAGTAGCATGGAGAGCTGCATCAAACCAGTCTCTGGACTGAAGACCACACAAAACAACAACAACAACGACGACGGGAATAACAGTTTTGATTATTCGTGTTGAACACGGCTAGAAGTATCTTAAACTGGCACCGTTCTTTGGCTTGCAGAATGTATACTTACAAGGGAACCTCCCCATCGCACCCCCCTCAGATTTAGTTGTAAGTTGGCACACGGATATGCCTTGAAAAAGTGAACACAGATCAATCGAGATAACAGGAAGAAGTTGTGTGGAACTATGAAAAAAATAAGCAAAATATACAAACTGAGTAGTCCATGCGCAAGATAGGCAACATCAAGGACAGTATGAGCTAAGGAGCGCCGTGGTCCCGTGGTTAGCGTGAGCAACTACGGAACGAGAGGTCCTTCTTTCAAGTCTTCTCTCGAGTGAAAAGTTTAATCTTTTATTTTCAGACAATTACCAAAGTTCAGGCACTCACACATAATCAACTTCGCTCTCCAAAATTCCAGGACATGTTCAGATTTGCTTGGACGTATGCAGGATTTGACGGTCTAGACACGGAAACATTTGAAAACGTAAAAAAACATGTGTTTTGAAAGAGCACAGAGAAAACTGTGCGACTGTGAAACTGTTGCATTCATTTGTTGCAGTTTATGTGACAAACTCTTATGTTTTCATCACTTTTTTAGGAGTGATTATCACATCGACAAGAAAACCTAAATCGGGCAAGGTAGAAGAATCTTTCTACCCATTCGCCAAGGTGGGTCGACAACATATTCCTGTCATGTGACGCACATGCCGTCACCAGTGTCGTATAGAATATACCAGACGTGTTTTCCTGTGGAGGAATCGGTTGACCTATGACCTTGCGATCAATTGTTTTCGGTTCCCATTGGAGAGGTACGTCCTTTCGTGTACTAATCGCACGGTTTTGCGGTGCGGTCGCAAAACACAGACACTAAACTTATTACAGCGAACAGAGACGTCAATGAACGAACGGATAGATCATAGCTTTGCGAAAATAAAATTTTCTCTCGAGGGAAGACTTGAACCAAAGACCTCTCGTTCCGCAGCTGCTCTCGCTAACCACGGGACCACGGCGCTCGTAAGCTTACCCTTTTCTAGATGTTTCCTACCTTGCGCATGGACTACCCAGTTTGTATATTTTGCTTATTTTGTTTTCATAGTTCCACACAACTTCTTCCTGTTTTCCCGATTGATCTGTGTTCAGTTTTTCAAGGCCTATCCACTATGTCAATTTATAACTAAATCTGAGGGGGGTGCGATGGGGAGGTTCCCTTGTTAGAAGCAGGTTTCAAATTGCTTACGTACGCTATGAGTCCAGTATCTGCTAGATGCGCCCCACGGTCTTACTCGCGGTGAAATAATTGTTTATAGATTAATATTAATGCCGAAGCCCGCTGTCAACGCCCGAGCGCCATCTTGGAAGTCTTACGGTGCGAGCCTATTGCAGGCCAGCTAACTGAGCGATATCGAAAACGAATATGTAAATAAATAAAAAAATTTGAGAGGATGGAAGATGCTTACACAATGCATGTCGCTCACAGTGCGTTCATTTGATAGTTAACTTTCATGGCTGACCTTTGAATCACCTTAGCCATCCCACGGGAACAACAGGTACGTTGAACATCCCGGGGGAGCAGTGGATTTTTTTTCGGAATAAAAGGCAACCTTTGTGTTAATTCAGGGCAGACAGGCTATCTCCATTCCGTAGTTCATCCAAATTCGTCGAGCCGCTTCACCGTAAACAAGTAACAAACATACTAACTCGACGTACAAAGAAAATAAATACTGATGGTGTTAGGACAGCAACCAGCCACAAATTTACTTCCAGTTCCTGTACTCAAAGGATACCGTTACCGGTTTCGAATCGTTGTGATTCATCCTCAGACGGTTTACACGCTTTCTTTATGACATGTGGTGTCTTTTTTTTTACAGGTTAGTTGCCCTAAAATACAAATAAAACGTAATTATAAACACGCCACACACAGATTGTTGCGTTACAGATTTTCGTTGCATGTGACTTACGTGAAACGTCGGTTTGGAGTGTTTGTTTTCATAACATTGGTCCAACAGATGCAACTGCATTTCCACTGCATTCTTATTGTTGCACACGTAAATTGTTCTCACTGAACACTTTAGGTTTGTCACTGAGAAGATTTCTACCACATACAACATGTTTTGATACATACAAAAAGCTTACAAACATATGAGTATCACAGGTGCTATGATATATCGTAACATTTGACGATGATGTCCAATGTTTGGAAAGGATCATATAGTCATTTACGCAACTGTAATGCCTTTTACACTAGCACAGAGACATTGAATTTTTGAGTTGATATTGTTAAATTAATTATAAAGTTTTATATATATATATATATATATATATATATATATATATATATAACTGTATAGGTAAAATAGTATATTATTTAATTACCTTTAGCATCATGAGAATTATAGTAACATATAAATTTGCTACTTGATCTGCAGATAGGTGTACTAATATTATTTGCTTTGGAGGCTGGAAAGTAATTTGTGGAAATACAGGGTGTTACAAACAGGTACGGCCAGACTTTCAGGAAACATTCTTCACACACAAAGAAAGAAAATATGTTATGTGGACGTGTGTCCGGAAACGCTTACTTTCCATGTTAGAGCTCATTTTATTACTTCTCTTCAAATCACATTAATCATGGAATGGAAACACACAGCAACAGAACGTACGAGCGTGACTTCAAACACTTTGTAACAGGAAATGTTCAAAATGTCCTCCGTTAGCGAGGATACGTGCATCCACCCTCCGTCGCACGGAATCCCTGATGCGCTGATGCAGCCCTGGAGAATGGCGTATTGTATCACAGCCGTCCACAATACGAGCACGAAGAGTCTCTACATTTGGTACCGGGGTTGCGTAGACGAGAGCTTTCAAATGCCCCCATAAATGAAAGTCAAGAGGGTTGAGGTCAGGAGAGCGTGGAGGCCACGGAATTGGCCCGCCTGTACCAATCCATCGGTCACCGAATCTGTTGTTGAGAAGCGTACGAACACTTCGACTGAAATGTGCAGGAGCTCCATCGTGCATGAACCACATGTTGTGTCGTACTTGTAAAGGCACATGTTCTAGCAGCACAGGTAGAGTATCCCGTATGAAATCGTGATAACGTGCTCCATTGAGCGTAGGTGGAAGAACGTGGGGCCCAATCGAAGCATCACCAACAATGCCTGCCCAAACGTTCACAGAAAATCTGTGTTGATGACGTGATTGCACAACTGCGTGCGGATTCTCGTCAGCCCACACATGTCGATTGTGAAAATTTACAATTTGATCACGTCGGAATGAAGCCTCATCCGTAAAGAGAACATTTGCACTGAAATTCGGATTGACACATTGTTGGATGAACCATTCGCAGAAGAGCAATGAGTCCCATGTCAACACAAGCATCGAAGTCAACATTACCTTCCTTCAATTGGGCCAACTGGCGGTGAATCAAGGAAGTACAGTACATACTGACGAAACTAAAATGAGCTCTAACATGGAAATTAAGCGTTTCCGGACACATGTCCACATAATATCTTTTCTTTAATTGAGTGTGAGGAATGTTTCCTGAAAGTTTGGCCGTACCTTTTTGTAACACCGTATCAAAACATGTGGTACGTGGTAGAAATCTTCTCAGTGACAAATCTAAAGTGTTCAGTGAGAACAATTTACGTGTGCAACAATAAGAATGCAGTGGGAATGCAGTTACATCTGTCGGACGAATGTTATGAAAACAAACACTCCAAACCGACGTTTCACGTGAGTCACATGCAACGAAAATCTGTAACGCAACCATCTGTGTGTGGCGTGTTTATAATTATGTATTATTTATATTTTAGGACACTTAATCTGTAAAAACACACCACATGTTATAAAGAAAGCGTGTAAAGAGTCTGAGGATGAATCACAACGATTCGAAACCGGTAACGGTACCCTTTGAATAAAGGAACTGAAAGTAAATTTGTGGCTGGTTGCTGTCCTAACACCATCAACATTTGACTTCAAACAACAGCCACGGTCTCCACCATGTCATCATATGACAAAACTGCAGAAAATAAATCATTTCTAGTTCGGTGGAGAGCAAATTTTTATAATATTTATACGTGTAACGGCTTCATCTCCACTCACGTGTGTGCCTGTTACCAGCGGGTGCAGTCATGTGTTATAATAAAATAATTAAATACGTATATATATATATATATATATATAATTATCATAAAAAATTATAATAAAATCCAGCCTTCTACACGCAACGGAATTGCGTGCTGTATGGTTTAAACACGTTGAGGATTGTATTCATTAAGATGAATCGTATTATGTTGGTCGTATTAAACAACGAAAGCATTTGCACAAATTCGGCGTGTTTCAGACAGAATGACCTCATTTCAAAATTCCATATTTATTACTGAAAACATACTACAGATATGGGAAGCAATGCACAATACTCACAATATCTTAAAGTTCTGGCTATGGTCTCTATTTCCACAAGCGTCTGCACGAACAACGTCTATATCACAGCTAAATTCCTCATAAGTTTTACATCTGGTTTCACAGAAGTAGTGGCGGCAGTTAATCTGTTCTTCACTCCTGTGTCACGAGCTAAAGGAGAGAGATATCCCCACAAGAAAAAAATCGCGTAGGGTCATGTCTGGCGATCTCGAAAGCCAAGAATGCAGGGCAGTGTGTCTCGAGGTACACTTCTTCACGAGAAATGGCGCGAAAAACACTCACTGTAGGTGCATGTCGTTCTTGCTCAACAATGTAAAGAACTGAAGAACAGAATAACAGCGACCATAACTTCCCTATGAGGAATTTAGGTATCGTGAGGATGTTGTTCTGGACACACAGACCATTTGTAACAGCATAACCAAAACTTTACGATTTTGAGAGTATTTTGCAATCCAACCCATGTTTTTATCAATAAATATGGAGTTTTGAAATGAGATCGTTCTTTTTGAAACACCCTGTACTATACAGTTCAGAAGTCAAAGAGTAAATAACTTTTTTTTAAGAGTAGGTATTGTTCGACGTTTGGCGTTATATTCTTCAAACCAATAAATACCTTGTACAACACACTTTTAAAAGTAGTCTGGGTCTTAAAATCAAGGCATATGCTACTTCCGTTGCAAAATCCTTCCAAATCGGTCCGGCCGTTTCAGCGGGAAGAAGTAACAAACAAACATACTCACACACGAACTTGTCCAATTGTAATACACATAGGATTCTAATGGCTTAAATATAAACGTAAATATTAAACATTGCCTTACCATCCCGCACTCAGAGGCATACAGATATTTTCCTACGTCACATATATACATAAGGCAAAATTTCCTGATTATCTGTGTAGACAAAAAGCGATTTTACGGTTACACACTCATACTATGTTTAAATGGATAACTGAAAGCCATAGAAACCATTGTCTATTGCAAAATCTCTCGGTGAGGTACATGAAACAACCAAGCAAAAATACAATTGAGATACAATTGTCTAATATCCCAAATAATTCAAAATTTGGCACGCCTGCTAGGTTATCGACAACTACTTTGGCAATGTACACGGATATCTTTGCAAGAAAACCGAAGAATCTTCTTTTTTTTTTCACTTTCGTTAAAAGGGCTCTAGGGGACTTCATATATGTCAGTTTCCTGCTAACCGTGACAGAGAAAGCGCCATAATTCTGCTGCCATCGCGTCAAAAAGTTTTTTAATCCTAAAAATTACAAAATTAATCACTAATATGAGCATCAAAGGAAGAAAACAGGATTAAATTACACAAGAAAACACAGTTTTTGCGTCGTGTTTCACAAAATTTTGTTGAAATTTATGCGACGCCAGGTTTGGCGGATACATGCCCATTTTCTAGTTTTCACAAACGGAAACTTGGTTATGTGTAACGAGAATAAATTTTGATCTAAGAATTTTGTGAGTTATAGATTTTAAACATTTTTCGAAACTTGTGATTTGGCACAACGTCTGTACATCTCTTTAGCAGAAATAACGGTCTCGGCCAAATAACAGACTAATCTCGCGAATCTACGTTCAGCGGAAAAGCTCGTAATTAACCACATTGGTCACAAGAAAAGAGAATCACCATTAATATATATACGTCAAATAGGATACACCTGCAAAACCCCAACGTTAATTAAGGTACATGCCACCGATCGTCATTTGTATCGTATCTAGATGAACGTCATACATTAACGGTTTGACACTTACAGAATTCCAGAAACTACTTCGTGCCGAATTCCATAGTTTTGATGCAGTTACTGTATAACATTGATCTAGATACAAGTGAAGACTGAAAATGGCAACCGTTCCAAGTGTCGTTTTCCACTAAAAGCGTTTTCTGCACTGTTGTGTTCTCGGTGCTCTGTTGAATGTCGGTAGACTTGCTTCGAGAGTCAAATCATAGACAAAATATTTTAAACATATATTACTACAAGATGCATACATGGTCTGTCTGCCAAACAACACTTTGCCCAACACTTTGCCACGTATCAAGGTGATTGAGTCAGCTAAAGCCATGAAAACCCATTCCGTGTAATTCCAACGCACACACCAGACTTCCTTCATTTTAGAGATGCTCCCGAAACATTGTTGTCAAAGGAGGCGCGTAAAACCTCCAAACGCAAATTGATCCGACAGTCTCATACATATCTGTCTGAAACAGCTACATAAAAAACCCTTAACTCTGAAACGGAAGAATGGAAAAATGTCAGTGTATTCAAAAGACGAAGCAGACCTGTTGAAGCTGTTACAATTTCTTGCTCAACAGCACCGGGATTTCTACAGTGAACTTTGCAACACCCGATCCCAAGACGGTGTGAGAAACAAAAAGTCAGTACTGGAAAACTTTTTTCTTGAATTTCATTTTGTTCTTGTCTTCTAATAAATTTAAAATGTATGAAAATGTCTTGTTGGCTACAGCTCTACTAGTTAAAAAAATTACTGCTGTATTTCTGTACTTATAGCATCAATAGTGTCTCGTTATTAGTGACACTTGAAACTAAAACTTGCTTCTTGGCACTTCGAAACAGTTACTTCCCTCCTATGGCACCTAGTACATTCTTAACAAATCATTTATTTTCTAATTTGTCCCACTGGTTTTTACATTAATGACGTGAGGTATCTGAACACCTTCTCAACTTCTTTGGATGCGAATAAATTACGCACAAAAATAGATACATTTTAATACTCCCGAAAAATGCGAGATTTGGCACTTAGAACAAATGAAGGTGATCGGGCGCCTATTCCTTAATTAATGTCGCTTTTTGTTGGTGTAGCTCATTGGACGGATATTTGCTGATCGTGTTTGGTTTTCGATCGTTCTCATCAATGACGGCGTTTTTCATTGCGAAGAGGTGCGTCAGGATACTATTTTATTTGACATAAACTGTTATTTTTAAGAAAGTACCATACAGCTATACTTCCCTAATAATGATTTGCCTAAAACTAAGATCTGTGTAACACAGGCAGAAAAAGTATGTATATTTCGTGCACTTATGTATTATCTTTCACGAAGAGTCCCAGTCAAAACAGTTAAAATGGATAAAGAAGAAAAATATGTAATTGCTTTCTCACCAGATGATCCGCGAAGATTCGTCGTAAGAAGCAGCAGGTGAACTTTTAACGTTTCGGCTGGTTCTCAGTAGTGCCGTCTTCAGAACACCAAAACACTCGCTCACAATAGTGTGTCTATCGCTTCTGTTTAGCTTATCGGGAATTTAAAACAAAAGCCTCACCGGAGAGAAGAAAGTACGTCGCCGACTACTTTTACCGTCACCCCACTCCGACAGAACCAACTTTCTTTTGGCCAATATGGCTCGACTTTGCATCGATATACTGGCGCTTCGAACACGCAAGTATATCAGTGTTTCTAAATTCGCCCTAGAATCTAGTTTTCGAACGGTAAGTGATTTTGAAAGTTCTTTCGCAGACACACGCACACAAACACGTAGAAAATGTTCTCTCTCTGCGTATTTAGTCCGCGATCTGCAGCGGTGTTAGTAGAGACTTGATAGGGCCAAATACTTTCTAGGGCAATAGCTACATTTTATTCTTCTGACTGTCAGAAATGTGTTCGATTTTTGGAAGCTTTGCGGAGGGCTAAGTAAATAATTGCTTTACTGTCACTCGAGCGAATTGCTTCTTACTTCGCCGAAGGTGCTTTATTTGCTTTTAGGGAGGGCAAAGCAAAAAAGCAGAGATCGAGGTACGTAATGGATAATGCCGCACGGACGGTCAAACACACGGATGAGATTTCAGACAGAGCATAACAAGAGAAATATGGTGATATTTTGGTTCGGTGAACAGCACGGATGTGCAAGAAGGCTTGTCGTCGCGCGAGTAGAGAACGAACGCGGAGATTTGTGTCTGTTGTTACGGGCCGAGTCACCGGCGAACCCAAACACCCGACTCGAAATTCCGGTGCGGCATTTGACTGGCGGGCGCGTGTTGTCAAAACAGGGGGGCCCACCGCGGCTGGGCTACGGGCGAATGTGTACACACACACACACACACACGCGCATACGCTTATACACTCACACACGCGCGACACGACACGGGCGCGCGGCGTCGAAATGTTTATCGTCGGTTCCCCTCCGTAGCCTTTTCCGAGGACGCCCTGCACGCACGCCGGCGAACGACTGAATCGATCGGCACATCTCCGCCTCCGCTCGGGAACGTCTACGCCAGCATCTTCTACGCCTGAGCGAGCGGCGAGGAGGCGCGGCGAGGGGGGGCAGAAAATGCAGACGCGACACTCTTTTGTTGGTCGCTCGTCTCTTTTTTTTCCCCTCTCTCTCCACGCGAGTGTCAGCTGTCTGGCGCGGTAGAATGGGGCACGACGGTGGAGGGGAGAGCTGAGCGACGGTGCGCTTGCGCAGAGAGCTCGCTCGCCCGTCTTTTGTTTTTCATTTCGCAACGCCCGCCCTTCGCTTTTTTGTTCCTTCTCCGTGGCGGCGGAGCGGCGCTCTCCGCGTCGCGCGATTGGCCGGCGGCAGCGGCGCAGGCCACGCCCCGCCCGTCCCGTCGGCACCCGCGCAGCGTCCCGTTGCCGTGGCAACGCGTCGGACACCGCCTCCTCCTCCTCTCCTAGCGGCACCGGCGCGCTGAGGCGGACCACACACGTAGGTGCTACAAGTTTAAATGGCGCGCATGTGCAAGAATTCTGTGCAGGCCTGCGCTCCCTTAGGTACAAGCACAGACGTAAATACGGGCTGGCCGTAAAAAATACTCTCCTCCCTCGGTGTCCAATTTGTGGTATGATTTTTGAGCAGAGTTTCAAAATAAATTGGATGCAGAAGGAGAATACTGACAGTATCAAATAACGTAGTTCATGAAATAAGTTCGTGGGTTGTGGAAAATAATTTGATGCTAAATCACAGAAAGACTCAGTTTTTGCAGTTTCTAACTCACAATTCAACAAGAACTGATATTTTGATCAGACAGAATGGAAATATTACAAGCGAGACGAAACAGTTCAAGTTCCTAGGCGTTCGGATAGTAAGCTGTTGTGGAAAGCCTATGTTCAGGATCTTGTTAAGAAACTAAATGGTGCTTTATTTACCATTAGAACAGTATCTGAAATAAGTGACAGTTCAACACGAAAAGTAGTCTACTTCGCATATTTTCATACGCTTATGTCATATGGTATTATTTTCTGGGGTAATTCTTCTGATTCAAAAAGGGTGTTGGTTCAAATGGCTCTGAGCACTATGCGACTTCTGAGGTCATCAGTCGCCTAGAACTTAGAACTAATTAAACCTAACTAACCTAAGGACATCACACACATCCATGCCCGAGGCAGGATTCGAACCTGCGACCGTAGCGGTCACGCGGTTCCAGACTGAAGCGCCTTTAACCGCACGGCCACACCGGCCGGCAAAAAAGGGTGTTTTTGGGTCAAAAACGGGTTGTTCGAGCTATATGTGGTGTAAGTTCGAGAACCTCTTGTCGACCCCTATTCAATGGTCTGGGAATTCTGACATTGCCCTCACAGTATGTATTTTCTTTAATGTCGTTTGTTGTTAGCAATATTAGCTTATTCCCAAGAGTTAGCAGCTTTCACTCAGTTAATACTAGGCAGAAATCAAATCTGCATGTGGAAAGCACTTCCTTGACTCTTGTGCAGAAAGGAGTGCACTATTCTGCTGCATCCATTTTCAATAAGCCACCACAACAACTCAAAAATCTTAGCAGTAGCCCAAACTCTTTTAAGTCCAAACTGAAGAGTTTCCTCATGGCTCACTCCTTCTATTCTGTCGAGGAGCTCCTGGAAGAGCTGAAAAATTAAGCTAATTCCAGTTTTACATTGTTGATTTTCTTTATTTAAACTTACGAATTGTCGCCTGAATACGTTTCTTGTATTTCGTTTTATCTGTTTCTACTATCGTGTTATAATTTCATGTATGGACTCGTTCCGTGACCATGGAGACTTCTCCTTAATTTGGTTCCACGGAACAATAAATAAATAAATAAATAAATGATGTTTTGTAGTAGTCAGCCACTTAACACTTTGATTTTTGAGCAGAGTTTGAAAAAATATTAGAAGCAGTAGGAGAATACTGATATTGATTCGTAGTAGTCAGGCACTTAACACTTTTCGCGAAAAGCAGCGAACAGCGGATGGACTAAACTTTCTTTCATTTTCCTACTTAATTTAGTACTTTCATTCTCTGCATCTTGAAACTAAGTCAGCCTTTGTTCAGTTTCTGCGTTTATTACGGGAAATAACGGGAATAAGAGAACCGAAAATGGTTTATTTCAGAAACCGGTTGTTTTGAGCTAGTTTAATATTCCCATTAACCTGTCGTTGGAAAAAAAATACCGATACACCCAAAAACAGGTTGTTCCAGTGATAACTGCCATCCCTATTACTCACAGATGTTTCAGTGATGATGATGGCAAAGTTATTGCGGTCGCACATTACTCTAGAATACAGCTCGTGCAAACAGAACCTTACAGACAAGGATGGAGGTAGATGTGGGCCGCCCACACGAAGTATTGCCCACCCTTGCTGGACAACTACGGCAACACCTCGGCAATACATCGGCATCTACCTCAGACCACCTGCGAAATCGCCAATATTGCCCTATCGTACCGCAGAATTAATGTTTATTGCAGCTACGTTGCAGCAATATTAATAAAAAAGTATTCCGGCCACACTTTGTCGTAAAAGCCGCCCATGTTAATTGCGTTCACATGGGCGGCATTTTGCGGCAATATGTGGCCGTGATGGTGTTGCCACAAACATTGCTGCAATGTGCCTGCAATACTCGATGGTACTGCGTTATGGTCGAGCAATATACGTGATGTAGCAGGCTGTATCTGGTAGTTGCCGAAGTATTGCCAAAGTGTTGCGAATGTTGTTGTGTTCCAGACATGAGAGTTGGTCGGGAAAGGGCGACAGGGATCGGGGAGAAACGGGAATAGTCGGATGGCTTAAGTGAGGGGGAGTCTTGATCAGAACATGTTGTTAAAATTCCCATATTACAAAATCTGAAGGTTGGAATTAGTACTGAATGACGAACTAAGAGTGTTTTCCAACTTCTGACTTGATTCAGACAACAGCCTCAGCCTAGTATACGAGATGTGATAAAAAAGTAACGGGATTTTTGTTTGGCTTGAAGATTATTTATTTATTCATCAACGTCAGTTTTGTCCCTTAAAAGTAAACCCCTTCTATTATAATACATTAGTGCCATCGCTTTTTCCAATGTTGGTAGCACTTCTGGAATTCACTTTTCGTTATTGTGTTCAGCTCTTTCAGCGGTTCAGTTTTTATCTCATCAGTGGTGGTGAAACTATGTCCTTTCCTGCATCTCTTCAGCCTCGGGAGTAGAAAGAAGTCGCAGGGGGCCATGTCTGGCGAATACTGTGGCTGAGGAAACTTAACGGTTTTGTTTCTTACCAAGAAAAATAACGAACAAGAGTTGAGGTGTGAATGGAAGCCCTTTTTTTTCAGTCACCTGTCTTCTGACTGGTTTGATGCGGCCCGCCACGAATTCCTTTCCTGTGCTAACCTCTTCATCTCAGAGTAGCACTTGCAACCTACGTCCTCAATTATTTGCTTGACGTATTCCAATCTCTGTCTTCCACTACAGTTTTTGTCCTCTACAGCTCCCTCTAGTACCATGCAAGTTATTCCCTGATGTCTTATCACACGTCCTACAATCCTGTCCTTTCTCCTTGTCAGTGTTTTCCACATATTCCTTTCCTCTCCGATTCTGCGAAGAACCTTCTCATTCCTTACCTTATCAGTACACCTAATTTTCAACAATCGTCTTTAGCACCACATCTCAAATGCTTCGATTCTCTTCTGTTCCGGTTTTCCCACAGACCATGTTTCACTACCACACAATGCTGTACTCCAAAAGTACATTCTCAGAAATTTCTTCCTCAAATTAAGGCGTATGTTTGATAACAGTAGTCCTCTTCCGACCAGGAATGCCCTTTTTGCCATTGCTAGTCTGCTTTAGAAATCCTCCCTGCTCCGTCCGTCATTGGTTATTTTATTGCCTCGGTAGCAGAATTCCTTAGCTTCATCTACTTCGTGATCATCAATCCTGATGTTAAGTTTCTCGCTGTTCTCATTTCTGCTACTTCCCATAACTTTCGTGTTTCCTCGATTTACTCTCAGTCCATATTCTGTACTTATTAGACTGTTCATTCAGTTCAGCAGATCATTTAATTCTTCTTCACTTTCACTCAGGATAGCAGGGTCATCAGCGAATCGTGTCATTGGTACCCTTTCACCTTGAATTTTAGTTCCACTCCTGAACCTTTCTTTTATTTCCCTCATTAGCTTCTTCGATGTACAGACTAAACAGTAGGGGCGAAAGACTACATCCCTGTCTTACATCCGTTTTAATCCGAGCACTTCGTTCTCGGTCGTCCACCCTTAATATTCCATCTTGGCTCTTGTACATGTTGTATATTACCCATCTCTCCCTATAGCTGACCCCTATTTCATTACTACACTATCGTCATGCAATTTCCACGAGTAGTTTTGCCACGGTTCTGGTCCTTTTTCTCTGATTGCTTCAAGCAAACGGCGCCTACCTCCAGGTAGTGTGTGAAACCTTATGGGACTTAACTGCTAAGGTCATCAGTCCCTAATCTTACACACTACTTAACCTAAATTATCCTAAGGACAAACACACACACACCCATGCCCGATGGAGGACTCGAACCTCCGCCGGGACCAGCCGTCCAGGTAGTATTCTTTAGTGACTGTACGACCATAAGCCAGGAAATCGTGACCACTATTGCACGATACTTGCTTTCCGCCCCCTCGCCAGGCCTCCTCAATTTTATAAATGGCACCTGTACTATAAAAGACGCCGGCGGCCATTTGCAGCAACAAGCATCAATACTCAAACTAAAGTTTTATTCGGTGGTTTTGATCAAGTTAGAATTAGAATATTATTATAATGAAGTTTTAATACCACCTTACAGAGTTTATTAAATGAAATATGCCCATGAGTGGGACATAGACAGGTGATTAACTGAAATACGCCTACCAAATATTCTGTGAAATGATAAGGGAATATGGTGTGGCTGGGAGGAGTCACTGTAACATATTTATATAATAACACAATCACATTTATTCAATAAACATTACCATCTCAAATATTCCCTCTCACTTATCACGGAATGCTGGCGTGGTACAAATAGTATCATATCTAAGTAAACTTAGTTAAACATCCGGCTAACATGTGCCGTGAATCGACAATGACTGCCGCCTGCACATTTCTGTCATCATTTAGCCACACACACACACACACACACACACACACACACACACACACACACACTAACATTCACTCTCTTCATTTTATCTAACAGATAAAAGAGGAAGGTTCCCATACACCAAGTGGGACAACATTGGGAGAGAGCACATGGTTCCAACTGTAACTTTAATTCGGGCAAGTCCCGTCTTCACGTTTAACTAACTCCGCGAGTTTTACTGGATATTATGAAGGAACAATTAAATGACACGTGTGAATTTACGTAGAAGATCCAGCTCGATCACGAAACGTGATTACGTCGAGCTGGAGCTTCTCACCAAGAAATGCGCGGGGTCTGCGGACCACGTGTCACCAATCTCTCCACAATCAGTAGTCAATAAACACATTTAAATAAAATACACTTTGCATATATGCTTCACACTCACACTGAAATGCAAATTGAGCAATTCTGAGTATTACTCGGCACTGAGCGCCTGTTCACTCCCAAGTGCAGTGAACACAAATTCCCATGAAATTACTTGGCGAAAGAAATCATCTCCCTATCTCTCCTACCCGAGATGATTCTAGGAAATACCATAGTGGCTTTCCTCAGCAGGGAAGCTGCTTCCAAGTTCAAAGTGAACGTGGAATTCTAAATCTTCGCTAACCATCGGAGCGATAGAGCAGAGCGTGCTCACTCAGCCAGGTCTTCCCAGCAACAACCCCGATACCGTCTCCCTCGTCCGGGTCCACACATCGTGGCCGCAAGGACTCAGAGATACCGCACACGGTTATTTGCCAACCTTTTTTTTTTTCTTTTTTTTTGTCATCAGTCTACTGACTAGTTTGATGCGGCCCGGCACAAATTCCTTTCCTGTGCTAACCTCTTCATCTCAGGGTAGCACTTGCAACCTACGTCCTCAATTATTTGCTTGACGTATTCCAATCTCTCTCTTCCTCTACAGTTTTTGCCCTCTACAGTTCCCTCTGGTACCATGGAAGTCATTCCCTCATGTTTTAGCAGATGTCCTATCATCCTGTCCCTTCTCCTTATCAGTGCTTTCAACATCTTCCTTTCCTCTCCCATTCTGCGTAGAACCTCTTCATTCCTTACCTTATCAGTCCACCTAATTTTCAACATTCGTCTATAGCACCACATCTCAAATGCTTCGATTCTCTTCTGTTCCGATTTTCCCACAGTCCATGTTTCACTACCATACAATGCTGTACTCCAGACGTACATCCTTAGAAATTTCTTCCTCAAATTAAGGCCGGTATTTGATATTAGTAGACCTCTCTTGGCCAGAAATGCCTTTTTTGCCATAGCGAGTCTGCTTTTGATGTCCTCCTTGCTCTGTCCGTCGTTGGTTATTTTACTGCCTAGGTAGCAGAATTCCTTAACTTCATTGACTTCCCGACCATCAATCCTGATGTTAAGTTTCTCGCTGTTCTCATTTCTACTGCTTCTCATTACCTTCGTCATTCTCCGATTTACTCTCAAACCATACGGTGTACTCATTAGACTGTTCATTCCGTTCAGCAGATCATTTAACTCTTCTTCACTTTCACTCAGGATAGCAATGTCATCAGCGAATCGTATCATTGATATCCTTTCACCTTGTATTTTAATTCCACTCCTGAACCTTTCTTTTATTTCCATCATTGCTTCCTCGATGTACAGATTGAAGAGTAGGGGCGAAAGGCTACAGCCTTGTCTTACACCCTTCTTAATACGAGCACTTCGTTCCTGATCGTCCACTCTTATTATTCCCTCTTGGTTGTTGTACATATTGTATATGACCCGTCTCTCCCTGTAGCTTACCCCTATTTTTTTCAGAATCTCGAACAGCTTGCACCATTTTATATTGTCGAACGCTTTTTCCAGGTCGACAAATCCTATGAAAGTGTCTTGATTTTTCTTTAGCCTTGCTTCCATTATTAGCCGTAACATCAGAATTGCCTCTCTCGTCCCTTTACTTTTCCTAAAGCCAAACTGATCGTCACCTAGCGCATTCTCAATTTTCTTTTCCATTCTTCTGTATATTATTCTCGTAAGCAGCTTCGATGCATGAGCTGTTAAGCTGATTGTGCGATAATTCACGCACTTGTCAGCTCTTGCCGTCTTCGGAATTGTGTGGATGATGCTTTTCCGAAAGTCAGATGGTATTTCGCCAGACTCATATATTCGACACACCAACGTGAATAGTCGTTTTGTTGCCACTTCCCCCAATGATTTTAGAAATTCTGATGGAATGTTATCTATCCCTTCTGCCTTATTTGACCGTAAGTCCTCCAAAGCTCTTTTAAATTCCGATTCTAATACTGGATCCCCTATCTCTTCTAAATCGACTCCTGTTTCTTCTTCTATCACATCAGACAAATCTTCACCCTCATAGAGGCTTTCAATGTATTCTTTCCACCTATCTGCTCTCTCCTCTGCATTTAACAGTGGAATTCCCGTTGCACTCTTAATGTTACCACCGTTGCTTTTTAATGTCACCAAAGGTTGTTTTGACTTTCCTGTATGCTGAGTCTGTCCTTCCGACAATCATATCTTTTTCGATGTCTTCACATTTTTCCTGCAGCCATTTCGTCTTAGCTTCCCTGCACTTCCTATTTATTTCATTCCTCAGCGACTTGTATTTCTGTATTCCTGATTTTCCCGGAACATGTTTGTACTTCCTCCTTTCATCAATCAACTGAAGTATTTCTTCTGTTACCCATGGTTCCTTCGCAGCTACCTTCTTTGTACCTATGTTTTCCTTCCCAACTTCTGTGATGGCCCTTTTTAGAAATGTCCATTCGTCTTCAACTGTACTGCCTACTGCTATTGCCAACCTAACGAGCGCTAATGACGCGCGTGGAGCTTATGCCTCTCTGGTCCAGTGCAGTCGCGCTCTACTAGATTCGAGGTTGGCTACACTTCAACTATGCCTATAGCACACCCACAGCCGACATCTCACGCATACCTCATCATACGTTCGCATTCACACTTTGCAGACAATTACCATATCTGATATTAAAATGATCGTGTGTATTTAAATAACCCTATCTTACTAATTGTCATCAGGCTCTTCCCTGAGTGTCGGAAGGGCACTCGGGTGTCTCTAGTTGTGGGGTCGAGCCATGTAGCGGCTTACATGGAGCCGTTACACTATCCCATTATAATGGAAGAAAACAGTGAGAAGAACCTTGACATGTGGTCGAACTTGACGAATTTTTTTCGTGGTCTTAGCTCTGGGACGATCGGGTGTCGGCTTCGACGTCATACCCGTAGACCCATGTTTCGTCACCTGTTGTAACCTTGTTCAGAAGTTCTGGACCATTGTCGACTTTATTCTGCAGTTGGCTGGTTGGTTTGCTCTGGGGTATGAAGGAACCAAACTACAAGGTCATCAGTCCCTTTTTCCTCAAGCAAAAAAGTCTCGAGGTAAAAAAATTAAAAACAAAGTAGTTGAGGGAAGTAAAAGGGCGTAAAACTAACGGCGAACCACTCCAAAAAGAAAAAGAAAGAAGCGAACCAAAGGGGGAAACGTGCACTAAAACAAGAAGGTATTAAAAGCATAAAGCAGATGGTTCGGGCTGCCTAATCACAAAGATAATAAAGGATAAGCCAGCCAGACTGCAACATATTAAAATCGCCAGCCTAAAAGACAAGGCGAGAAGACAAACAACAAGGCAAATGAAATGCAAAGTAAGAGCGACGAAGACGGAAAAGGGACGGAGGCAGGAGGCCTGGGAACAAACTTTGCTGCTACGCGTTTCATGCCCGAAAAAGAAACTGATTCGGAGATTTTCCAGAAATATTTTCTCTAGTTGTTCCACATTATCGTCAGTAGTTGACGTGCTATGACCTCAAGAGCGGCCGTCGTCTTCGACATCTCCTCTACCCTCTTCCAAACATTTATACCACTGGTCAACTCTTGTCTCAATACAAAGTCAACACTTAGAATGCAGTGTTGCACATTATTCTTTTTTCCAAGTAAAATTTAACGCAAGTTTTTTGATCCGACTTTTTCCAAAGTGAAAGACCGCCGAGCACTCGAAAGCACGTATAACCTTTTCGACTGTTGTTGTTGTTGTTGTTGTCTTCAGTCCTGAGACTGGTTTGATGCAGCTCTCCATGAATATTCTATCCTCTGCAAGCTTCTTCAACTCCCAGTACCTACTGCAACCTACATCCTTCTGAATCTGCTTAGTGTACTCATCTCTTGGTCTCCCTCTACGATTTTTACCCTCCACGCTGCCCTCCAATACTAAATTGGTGAGCCCTTGATGCCTCAGAACATGTCCTACCAACCGGTCCCTTCTTCTAGTCAAGTTGTGCCACAAACTCCTCTTCTCCCCAATTCTGTTCAATACCTGCTGATTAGTTATGTGATCTACACATCTAATCTTCAGCATTCTTCTGTAGTACCACATTTCGAAAGCTTCTATTCTCCTCTTGTGCAGACTACTTATCGTCCATGTTTCAGTTCCATGCATGGCTACACTCCATACATATACTTTCAGAAACGACTTCCTGATACTTAAATCTATACTCGATGTCAACAAATTTCTCTACTTCAGAAACGCTTTCCTTGCCATTGTCAGTCTACATTTTATATCCTCTCTACTTCGACCATCATCAGTTATTTTGCTCCCCAAGTAGCAAAACTCCTTTACTACTTTAAGTGTCTCATTTCCTATTCTAATTCCCTCAGCATCACCCGACTTAATTCGATTACATTCCATTATCCTCGTTTTGCTTTTGTTGATGTTCATCTTATATCCTCCTTTCAAGACACTGTCCATTCTGTTCAACTGCTCTTCCAAGTCCTTTGCTGTCTCTGACAGAATTACAATGTCATCGGCGAACCTCAAAGTTTTTATTTCTTCTCCATGGATTATAATACCCACTCGGAATTTTTCTTTTGTTTCCTTTACTGCTTACTCACTATACATATTGAATAACATCGGGGAGAGGCTACAACCCTGTCTCACTCGTTTCCCAACCACTGCTTCCCTTTCGTGCCCCTCGACTCTTATAACTGCCATCTCGTTTCTGTACAAATTGTAAATAGCCTTTCGCTCCCTGTATCTTACCTCTGCCACCTTTAGAATTTGAAAGAGAATATTCCAGTCAACATTGTCAAAAGCTTTCTCTAAGTCTGCAAATGCTAGAAACGTAGGTTTGCCTTTCCTTAATCTTTCTTCTAAGATAAGTCGTAGGGTCAGTATTGCCTCACGTGTTCCAACATTTCTACGGAATCCAAACTGATCTTCCCCGTGGTCGGTTTCTACCAGTTTTTCCATTCGTCTGTAAAGAATTCGCGTTAGTATTTTGCACCTGTGGCTTATTAAACTGATAGTTCGGTAATTTTCACATCTGCTTTCTTTGGGATTGGAATTACTATATTCGTATGTTGTCTACTCCCAGGGCCTTGTTTCGACTCAGGTCTTCCAGTGCTCTGTCAAACTCTTCACGCAGTATCGTATCTCCCATTTCATCTTCATCTACATCCTCTTCCATTTCCATAATATTGTCCTCAAGTACATCGCCCTTGTATAGACCCTCTATATACTCCTTCCACCTTTCTGCTTTTCCATTTCCATAATATTGTCCTCAAGTATATCGCCCTTGTATAGACCCTCTATATACTCCTTCCACCTTTCTGCTTTCCCTTCTTTGCTTAGAACTGGGTTTCCATCTGAGCTCTTGATATTCATACAAGTGGTTCTCTTTTCTCCAAAGGTGTCTTTAATTTTCCTGTGGGCAGTATCTATCTCGCCCCTAGTGGGGTAAGCCTCTACATCCTTACATTTGTCCTTTAGCCATCCCTGCTTAGCCATTTTGCACTTCCTTTTCGACTGTCAACATTAAACTATATATTCAAAAGAGCTGAATATGCAAATTTACATCAGGTAGATGTTGTAATGGTACTTCAATTACGTAACCGTTACGGCACCTCAACTCAACCTCTCGATACCAGCAATATTCTACTGCGTTTCTGTAACATATTTCTGAGAAAACATTCACATTGGATTTCATTAATGTAGAGGTACTTTGATACAACGATATGTATATATTGCAATGATACTTTTCTTATGTGCATTCTTTCTTTTGTCACTACGATCTTTGAGTAATTTTAATTCTGATTTTTGGGCGTGTAAGCGGTTTTTAGAGAGAGTCAAGCCTCGGCCGTCATGCTGAAAAGACGCAAATTGTAGTCAGTTTATGAAATGTGAACTTTAACAGTGAGGAACATATTTTCAAGTATGTTTTATATTGTGAAGTGATGTTGCAACAAAAGTAATGAAAAAGAAGTGTAACTTAAATTCGGAGTGCTGATTACTATTTTACATCACCATTGTCCTAACTTGCAAAAGTTTAATCTTCAAGAATGGTTTGTGAAGCGCATCTATAAAACTTTTGAATATCGCAGAATAACACCTAGGCCTCTTTGCTTGGAATCATCACCACCTAGATTTTCGACGATTAAGCCACGAGTTCACAGCGAGACCAGCGTGGGAAACAGGAAAAGATGAGTGCCTAGTTTATCCATTATTTCAAGAAACGACTTTATTAACTCTGCTCTAATGACACCTGCTACATAATATAACTTTGTTGTTGCCCGAAAATGCAATATTTAGCAGCGTGAGCAACACCACAATCATAATTAATTTTTGACCTTTGTTGTGGTAGGGTTGTTAGAATGTGTACCAACAAAATAAAACTAAGCGGAAATATACAAAAAAAAAAATCACGCGAAATTAAAAAAATTGCTATTACTTTTCTATCACACCCCGTACATTTGCTGTAAGTGAGTTTGCGTCCACGAAAGACCAAGTCCTTATACAGAGAGGTTGATAACTAAGACAATTTCGTCTATTAAGCCGTCAGCGCGAAATGCGTCTGCATAAACGACTTGACCAGAGGTGAACGAATTCTCGTCCTAGCGGACCTGCCTGCCCCTAGCTCCACCGCAACCATCAAAGCAGCTCAACCTGCCGCAGCAGACTACGGGCCTGCGAGCACACTCGTGACGTCACATAGTGAAGGCCGGGTCTGTATCGGAACGCTCCTGTTAAGCGCTCTGCAGCTGTACGGACTTTACGAGTTGTACACCTGAGACCGCATAGGGATTCTCGTGCTTTCCTCTTCTACATGGCCTTGTAATGAAAGTATGGAAATTTATTTCATTGCGTAAAGTAACTGATCAAAACTTCCCTATGATATTTCAAGATGTAAAATTATTTTGACGATTTGCCTTAAATACGAGTTTCTAGGCTCGAATACAAACAGTAATTTCAAATACTGTCTTTTACCTCACGAGCTACGTTTTCTTGCAGTAAAAAATCGGCAATATGCAACAACAAGCAGACATTTTCGGTTTTAAATAAAGCAGCGGGAGCTCCTACAGAATTTAAGAATTACGGAGATGATAGATAAACTCCAGTGGAAGACTCTGCAGGAGAGACGCTCAGTAGCTCGGTACGGGCTTTTGTTGAAGTTGCGAGAACATACCTTCACCGAGGAGTCAAGCAGTATATTGCTCCTTCTTACGTATATCTCACGAACAGACGATGAGGATGAAATCAGAGTGATTAGAGCCCACACATAGGCATACTGACAATCCTTCTTTCCACGAGCAATACGAGACTGGAATAGAAGGGAGAACCGATAGAGGTACTCAAGGTACCCTCCGCCACACACTGTCAGGTGGCTGGCGGAATATGGATGTAAATGTTGACGTAGATGTAAGAATTTGTTTCCCTGGTTATTTTCGTAAATTTTCCTCTCCACTTCAAAATTTGCTCACCTCACACGAAACTCAAATCATTCGGCGAAATGGAGCACCTCCTGACATAATATTTAATAAATCAAAAAAACCCGAAAATATATTTTATTTCCCTGTTTCTCCAGAACTTTAGAACCTTAAACATGAAAAGACTGTTTCTCCTATACCCTTGACTGAAATTCATCTCACAGAGTGCTGTTAATTTAATCAGAATGCACTTACATCGAAATTCTGCTTTCTATACTGCTTAATCTGTCGAACACTGAATTCATCAAAGCAATTCTCTAAGGTAGTTTACTCAAATTGAAATTATTTCCGAATAGCTGTATATGTAAAACTGAACAAAACCATTCTGCAGCTCTTCGAAATAAAAGTACTGGAACCTCAATAATCTGGTAGGAATGATAAGGAATACAAAACAGTTTCGAGACGCACTAATTAATATAACTATTCTGTGTGACAATAGTTGCAAATGTGAGAGACATGTCACAGCCAACTTCGTATTAACCTCGCAGCAATGGTGAAGAATTAAGAAACGAATTATACTGGTACATGATAAATAACTGCTTTTAAAAACAATTGGCAAATGCGGTGCAATGGAAACAAATAAGACGCTATAATTTTTTTTTCATTTATTTATCCTTGAATGATGCGTAGACACAAATTCCTGTCTGGGAATAGCTGCAATCCACCTATTTCTCAACTTCACACATTTGGGAAAACGAAACATGTGCACTTTCATGCCTTTTTGGGATTTATAATTTCCCTGGCAAAAGGGAGCGCAACACCTGTATCCCACACTTCGAAGAACTGAAGGCGAGTACTGTATGAAATATATATCACTTTCACGCGGCACACACTTTCAACATACCATACACGCCAACAGCACTGCCGACTACAGATAATATGGCCAACAGTTTGTGACGTCACGTGCCAATATGGCCGCTGTGCGTAGGCCTTGTATCTAGAAGGCTTTGGGTAGCATTCATCTGACGTTAGGTGAGGAGAGCCGTGCGTCATAGTGACGTAGGCACGCGTCATCATGAGTTTGACGAGTTGTCCTATCCACTGTTGTGTGCATTCTGTATACATCGACTGTTGTGTGCGTCTTGAATCTGCATTGTTATTTGTTTATGTGCTTTCATCGTCCTATTGTCCGGCGACGTTAGCGTGGACGTCGTTCTGAACATGGGCTCTAACGGAGATGAGAGAACTTTCGAGCAGATCCATGAAGATAGTCTGAAAGATTTCACTATCTTTCTTAGTTGATTTACAACACGAAGGCAAAATTAAATGGAACTAGATGGTTTAATGTTTCTAGCAACATTCGGAATTATCCTCAGAACCAGTTTCTCAGTTTAACGTTTCTGCCCAATTTCTTCCTATTTCACGTTTTTATCCACATGATTTATTCAATATTAATCGGATTGAAAACATAACTCGACACTTTTTTAACTTTCGTTATGGTTATGATTCCTTCATTCAGATATTCGTTACGTTCACGAAACACACAATAACATCCCACATTCTTTGGATTGCAACTTAATAATTAATTGCTTCACTTTTCTGTCCATACGATTTATGCACGATTCATCAAATGGTTCAAATGGCTCTGAGCACTATGGGACTTAACATCTATGGTCATCAGTCCCCTAGAACTTAGAACTACTTAAACCTAACTAACCTAAGGACATCACACAACACCCAGTCATCACGAGGCAGGGAAAGTCCCTGACCCCGCCGGGAATCGAACCCGGGCGCGGGAACGATTCATCGGATTTAAAAAGAATGACAAGGTTTTTTTTTTTTTTTTTTTTTTTTTTTGATTTCGTTATGGCTCCTTCACTCAGACATTAATTATGTTCATGAAATACACAATAACATCGCAAATTGTTGGGATTACATTTAACAATTCATTCAGCTGGGGTTGAGCATATCACACGACTCCTGCCGCTTCGTTTGTACACATGTATTCACATTTAGCTCTGACGTTATCGGTACAACTGCAAAGATCGATATACGTACTCATTTAGTCGATTTAGGTTATTTACGTCACGACGACGTAGCGTTACGTCATTATGACGTAGGGTTCTCCTCACCTAGCGTCAGTTGAATGCTACCCGAAGGCTTTGAGCAGAGACGACTAGAGCAAATGTTGTGTACTGAAGTGCAGTGGTTGAAGCAGGCCAGCTTGGGTTTCCCCAAGACTGGCGAGTTTCACGAGACCAGTTCAGCCCATTGTGCAACTGGTAACAGGTTGCCTGTCACTCCAACGTTACTACAGTAAGGTTGAAGGATTCTCGCTGCTACCCCGTTGACTTCAATTATGCGCTGTCTTCAAGAAGTTGGATCTAGGGAGAATGGCGTCTCGTGTAAATTCGTGTCCTGGACCTGCTATACCCTTGCAAGATTCCCTACACTTATTACGTACCCGCAGCACGCAAAAAAGTTATTATAATTCAAGTGCTCAGGATGAACAGGTTACTGAAATCAGACATTGCTCTTTTCAGACTTACAAGGAAAGGTCCCCAGTGCTGCTATCGACTTTTTGAAACTATTTTTACGTTTGTATAGCTTAAGAACCCATGTATCACACACTGCAGGCATTCACCCTGGTTGGCCCTCGTTCGCGAGTAATTGATGGAAAAAGAAAGTTACAAATTTTGTGTGAAACTCAGTAGCGTTAAAAACAGGAGCATTTTGGTGTGTGAAGTAATGGATAGGATAATAGCTTCCCAAAGAAAGCAGGTGTTGACAGATGTGAAAATTACCGAACTATCAGTTTAATAAGTCACCGCTGCAAAATACTAACGCGAATTCCTTACAGACGAATGGAAAAACTGGTAGAAGCCGACCTCGGGAAATATCAGTTTGGATTCCGTAGAAATATTGTAACACGTGAGGCAATACTGACCCTACGACTTATCTTAGAAGAAAGATTAAGGAAAGGCAAACCTACGTTTATAGCATTTGTAGACTTAGAGAAATCTTTTGACAATGTTGACTGGAATTCTGAAGGTGGCAGGGGTAAAATGCAGGGAGCGAAAGGCTATTTACAATTTGTACAGAAACCAGATGGCAGTTATGAGAGTGGACGCGCATGAATGGGAAGCAGTGGTTGGGAAGGGAGTGAGACAGGGTTGTAGCCTCTCCCCGATGTTATTCAATCTGTATATTGAGCAAGCAGTACAGGAAACAAAAGAAAGATTCGGTGTAGGTATTAAAATCCATGGAGAAGAAATAAAAACTTTGAGGTTCGCCGATGACATTCTAATTCTGTCAGAGACAGCAAAGGACCTGGAGAGCAGTTCAACGGAATGGACAGTGTCTTGAAAGGAGGGTATAAGACGAACATCAACAAAAGCAAAACGAGGGTAATGGAATGTAGTCGAATTAAGTCGGGTGATGCTCAGGGAATTAGATTAGGAAATGAGGCACTTAAAGTAATAAAGGAGTTTTGCTATTTGGGGAGCAAAATAACTGATGATGGTCGAAGTAGAGAAGATATAAAATGTAGACTGGCAATGGCAAGGAAAGCAGTTCTGAAGAAGAGAAATTTGTTAACATCGAGAATAGATTTAAGTGTCGGGAAGTCGTTTCTGAAAGTATTTGTGTGGAGCGTAGCGATGTATGGAAGTGAAACATGGGCGATAAATAGTTTGGACAAGAAGAGAATAGAAGCTTTCGAAATGTGGTGCTACAGAAGAATGCTGAAGATTAGATGGGTAGATCATATAACTACTGAGGAGGTATTGAATAGAATTGGGGAGAAGAGGAGTTTGTGGCACAACTTGACTAGAAGAAGGGATCGGTTGGTAGGGCATATTCTGAGGCATCAAGGGATCACCAATTTAGTATTGGAGGGCAGCATGGAGGGTAAAAATCGCAGAGGGAGACCAAGAGATGAATACACTAAGCAGATTCAGAAGGATGTGGGTTGCAGTAGGTACTGGGAGATGAAGCAGCTTGCACAGGATAGAGTAGCATGGAGAGCTGCATCAAACCAGTCTCAGGACAGAAGAGAACAACAACATGTCACAGTAGTAAAATAATAATCAAATAGCAAACACATAGAACATAGTCTATTATATTAATTTTCAAAGATCAGTTACAATAAGATTGTGTACTCGCTATGGACAGAAATTTTTGTTACGTTACTCACCGTAATACTGAAGCAGAAAAATTGTTTGAATTTCGTCATTGGTAAGGAGTGTCATTTACATAGCAGTTACTGTAATATTTCTTTGTGATAAAAGCTAAAAATTATGCCACAAGCTATAAATTACGACTGTGCGTTGACAACGAAACTCAAGTGTCCAAGTTACGTAAAGTTTTACTACCAGTTTTTTTTATTATGAAAGTTACTCTGTTTTTAGCACATGAATTGATACTGCCTTTTGTACCGTTCCATTTCCGACATTATTCATACTACAGCCAAAGACTTCATTATTACGCAATTGTCCAAAAGTTGGAAAAATTATGTTTTGATAATCTCATAAATTAAGGTTCACTTCATTTTCAGTTCACTGTCTGATTACCTCGGTTCCTAAAAAGGCATAGGATGGGTACTACTTGGATGACGACTTGGGAAAATTATTTACATGACAGTACGCAGAAAACAATGTTATTTAAGCAATAAAATTCCAACTACGTTGTTCAGTCTATTACAGTTCTACTAATAAAAAGTCTTAAACCTTGCTGGCCAAGGTAGTTGACTTACACCTTCTAGAGCACGTTGGGTGGCACGGGATACATGTGGACGTGCATTGTCCTGTTGGAACAGCAAGTTCCCTTGCCGGTCTAGGAATGGTAGAACGATGGGTTCGATGACGGTTTGGATACACCGTGCACTATTCAGTGTCCCTCGACGATCACCAGTGGTGTACGGCCAGTGTAGGAGATCGCTCCCCACACCATGATGCCGGGTGTTGGCCCTGTGTGCCTCGGTCGTATGCAGTCCTGATTGTGGCGCTCACCTGCACGGCGCCAAACACGCATACGACCATCATTGGCACCAAGGCAGAAGCGACTCTCATCGCTGAAGACGACACGTCTCCATTCGTCCCTCCATTCACGCCTGTCGCGACACCACTGGAGGCGGGCTGCACGATGTTGGGGCGTGAGCGGAAGACGGCCTAACGGTGTGCGGGAACGTAGCCCAGCTTCATGGAGACGGTTGCGAATGGTCCTCGCCGATACCCCAGGAGCAACAGTGTCCCTAATTTGCTGGGAAGTGGCGGTGCGGTCCCCTACGGCACTGCGTAGGATCCTACGGTCTTGGCGTGCATCCGTGCGTCGCTGCGGTCCGGTCCCAGGTCGACGGGCACGTGCACCTTCCGCCGACCACTGGCGACAACATCGATGTACTGTGGAGACCTCACGCCCCACGTGTTGAGCAATTCGGCGGTACGTCCACCCGGCCTCCCGCATGCCCACTATACGCCCTCGCTCAAAGTCCGTCAACTGCACATACGGTTCACGTCCACGCTGTCGCGGCATGCTACCAGTGTTAAAGACTGCGATGGAGCTCCGTATGCCACTGCAAACTGGCTGACACTGACGGCGGCGGTGCACAAATGCTGCGCAGCTAGCGCTATTCGACGGCCAACACCGCGGTTCCTGGTGTGTCCGCTGTGCCGTCCGTGTGATCATTGCTTGTACAGCCCTCTCGCAGTGTCCGGAGCAAGTATGGTGGGTCTGACACACCGGTGTCAATGTGTTCTTTTTTCCATTTCCAGGAGTGTAGAATCACGTGACTGTTGGCAGAACGTCGGCGGGAGTTCAAGGCAGCATTCTGATTCCTGATTTCACTTCCAGTATTTCTCAGTGGATTTCCTGCTAACTTCACCACATTAAATGTAGCTTATGTAAACACAGCTAGAAGTGATAAATTATTGCGTAACCACTGTACAAATTTAGTTTTACAGCCATTACTTCGCAATGAACTTTGTGAACTGCTGAAACACTTTCGATGTTCGGCAATATATTCGCCGCGAATATTTCAGTGTTACCAATTATGAGATGCGTTCTCTACTAACAATACGCGTTATGCACTGCATAAAATGTAAATATTGGGTGTGTGTGTTTTAGTGCCTTGGTTGTAGAAAGTGTTACAGACTTCATAAATCGGCATAAACAACGAAACCTGTAACGTAAACACACGTGTTCACATCGAATGTAACGAACTCAATTGTGTCGTTCACCCACAAAACGTAAAGCAGTTTCATTTGAAAGCTCTTTTTTGGTTTAAACTGTTTGTTTCGTAGATGTATCAAATAAGATATCTACAAAATCAGTACCTACTTACATGAATACTTGTTCCACAGATCATGAATACGACACTTAACAATGATGTGTCAGTGTAATGACAGATAGACCTATCATTACATGACAATTTTTCCAGTCACTTATTTATACCTAAAAAATCGTCTACTGAGTAGGAGCTGTCATTCATAGATTCTTTTAGTTTGATTTTAAATGCTGGTTGGTTATCTGTCAGGCTTTTAATGGTTTTTGGTAAATGACCAAAGATTTTTGTAGCAGCATATTATTTATCCCATACATTCCAGCTT